>NC_057943.1:3951469-4093969 GCF_018555375.3 Anguilla rostrata | reverse complement strand
TTAAATGGAGGGGGGAGCCACTGACGGGGATGCGGAGCACTTAGCACACCAGAGTCATCCCCTTCAATAATGCAGCAGCACACATGCCATGGGCACATGGCCCTGCATTTTTTTTTTTTTTTTTAAAGCACCCGTGCAGCCTCCTGCAGAAAGGGGCGGGGTTTCAGGGGTGGGATCGACCTCACTTCCTGTCACTGGATCTGCTTCCTTTTTTTGCCCTTACTTGCCCTCAGGTGGTCATTCCAAAAAAAGCCATTGAAAATACACGAGTATTCCCAGTTGAATATCCCTCCAGGATAACGTTGTTGCTTGTCATGAAACTAAAATTATTCCGATATTTAAAAAAAAAAGAAAAAAAAACAGCATCCTGTAATATTACTAATGCTATTGTCTACAAGACTCCTAGTCCATACTGATGTTTGAGAAATGGGAGAAAGCTATATATCTCAGTGTAATGTCTCCACCCTGTGTTGTGCAATGGTAATACTTGTGGACTCACTGAATAAATCAGATCGCTGTGACCCTGGAAACGTGGACAGCATATACCATATATACTCAGACACTATGCAGGCAATAAGCAGGGGTGGAGCTAGCCTGCCATACATATGGGTGCGAGGCATGGCGAGATATTGAGCATCCATTTTAATGATACGATGCATTTCAATCGCAAATTTGATTTTAAAATATATAATTGTTTTGAATCAGACAATACACAGTGTTACTTGTCAACATTCATTAATACTGTGTTTTTCATGAATTAGGCCTAAGTTAGTGTCTATGGTTGGGTTATCCTGCTCGTTTAATGAATCGGTATAGTTTTTGCGTCGTTAATTCTTCACGCACGCTTTTGACCGGAATAGATTCCCTATACGGACACGTGCTTCTCTTCTCTAGTCTTCCATGAGTGAAATAGGACACCCAAAACTACTTTCCTGGAGAATTTCTAGCCTATTGCCATGTCATCTTTTGACTGCCTTGGATTAGGCCGCATTCTTTTTATTAATCCATTGAATGCTCAGGGCCGTATGGTGCTAAATGAAAGTATACAAGATAATAACAGTACTTGCGATGTAAAATTACAAACGAGATCTCTCTGGTTTCATGCATGAAAACTTGAACCTTATCAGCAGCTGGTCAACGAAATTTGCCAACAAGGATAAACTGGGTTTAGTGTAATTTTAGTCTTGACACTCCAACACAGTAGGTGGCAGTAATGAACCAGTTTGGGTTTAAAATCCGCCTCAATGAGGACGTAGAAGAAGTAGACACTGTGCACGTGTGCAATCATGGCTGAAACGACTTTTCGTAAACACACGTTTTAATACTTTGTAAAATATGCATTAGAAAGAGTATTGCAGAACGAAGTATTGCCTTTCAACGAGGTAAGACAATTCCAACTAAACTACATTCGCGGGTTAGTTGATACAATCGAAAAATAGAAATTATCTAGTTAATTATCAGTACCTTAGTCGCATTGAGCTGCGCGTGTTGAGTAACGCCGGTCTATCGTGTGCATTATTTCCGGCTTGCCTGTTTTAAGGGACACTCATATTCGATACAGTGCAATTTCTGTGGATTTGTTGAACTGATTTTTACTTCAACTAATAAGTTTCATTTTTAAAATAAAGTAGTCAATCTAATCTGCGATAATGGCGTCATTTTATTATGTTTCCCTGTGTTATTATAATTTGCGCAGCTGGGGCTGCTGGTGGCTGATCTGTGAATGGATTTCCGTTTTAACGTTAGCGTATGGATGGGGCTCCTCGTCGAATCTGGTCTGTGACAATGCAGTATGTAGTAGTTACTACCCTAGCATTGCTGGGATGGGGTCGTCCGTGTGCGATGTTAGTTACACCAGCGACTCTCTGCTAAGTTACCCCTCTTCAGACTCCGATGTGTCCGCAAGCTGAATAGGTGGCCTGCAAAATGCAAACGCCGCGGCTTTTATATCATAAGAAGAGATGTGCTGAACTAATAGGGCTGGTTGCAGGAATGCGCACGAGTACACACACGGGACGCGCGTGGAAAGGAATGGGTCAGATAATAATAACAAATTTCATGGCCAGGAAGGGATGTTCATTTTCTCAGATTTCTTCTGTAAATTGTCCGGGTGTCACGTTATTAATCCCCTTCTGTGCTGGACCGTTACAGAATGTCGGACACAGAAGAGGAGGCTACCGCGCTGGAGGTGGGAGGGGCCACGGTGACTGACACCTCTGGTGAGATGGAGGAAAGTGCGACTGAAGAGCTCGAGGACAGCCGGGAGGCGGGGAGCGAAGGCGATGTGGAGACTGAGGAGGAAGAAAACGACGGAACGCAAGGAGAAGATGAGGATAAAGATGAAGATAAGGAGAAGTCCTCAAAAAAGAAGACTGCGCCTGGGATAGTCTATTTGGGGCACATCCCGCCCAGGCTGAGGCCCAAACACATGCGGAACATGCTCAGTTGCTATGGAGAAATAGGGCGGATATTTCTGCAGCCTGAGGGTAAGGTTTAAAATCCATCCGTCCATCCATCCTTCCATCCTTCCTCCCTCCCTTCCATCCAGCCATCCATCCATTTTCTAAACCGCTCCACTCACCTGGTCAGGGTCCTGGGGGTGGGGGCTGGAGCCTATCCCAGGATGCAATGGGGACAAGGCAAGAATACACCCTGCTCAGGTTACCAAATCACCACAAGGCACACACACCATTCACTCCCACATTCATGCGTCAAGGACAGTTTAGACTGACAATTTAGAGGCCTGTATGGGCGTCTGGATTGCGGAAGGAAACCGGAGGACCAGGAGCAGGAAACCCACACGGACACAAGAGCGGGAGAATGCCACACAGAACGGCCTTAGGCCGGGATTTGAACTCTGTCGTTTTGCTTGTTACGCCGTTAATGTGCTGAACAGTATTTTAGATCAGGAGAGCCGTAGCGAAAGCAACCCTGGTGTCAGCCTTGAGCCTGCCTGGTCTATTTTTCAGTGTAGTTGCATTCGGTCTTTTCTTTCAGAGACTGTGCGTTGGTCCTAATTTACACATTCAGTGAAATTGCTTTCGATCGGCGGTTGGTATTTTAAACCACACAAATGCACACTTTAATGGCTCTCTCTATCTCTCTCGCTCTCTCTCTTCCTCTCCTCCCTCTCTCTCTCTTCCTCTCTCACTCCCACCCTCCCTCTCTCTCTCTCACTCTCTCTCCCACCTCCCTCCTCTCTCTCTCTCACTCTCACCCTCCTCTCTCTCTCTCTCTCTCTCACTCCTCCCTCCTCTCTCCCTCTCTCACTCCCACCCTCCTCTCTCTCTCTCTCCTCTCCACTCCCACCTCCTCTCTCTCTCTCTGTGTTCGCCTCTCTCCTCGCTCCTCCCTCTCTCTGTCCTCCTCCCCTCTCTCTCTCTCCCTCCTTCTCAGACCACTCCATCAGGAGGAAGAAGAAGAAGACGGGCAGTAAGGCTCGCAGCTTCACGGAGGGCTGGGTGGAGTTCAGGGACAAGCGCGTGGCCAAGAAGGTGGCCGCCAGCCTGCACAACACGCCCATGGGCGCCCGCAAGAGGAACCACTTCAGCGACGACCTCTGGTGCATCAAGGTCAGCCCGCTCTCTTCGTCTTTAACGTGCGAGTTTCCATGGAAACTCTTTCAGTGGAGACTCTGCACAGACAGTAAAGCAGTGAATATACACGAGGAGATTAATTAAATAATTAAACAACAAATTTAAAAAATCTGTTTTGATTTTAGCATTATCTTGCTTTCAGTAAAAAGGAACACTGGGTTTTTATTTTTTTGAACTGAACCAGTTAAAACCTGGCAAGTCCTTTCCAGAAGAGATAAAAGAATAAGGTACAAGTTACAGCGAAAGGGATACAATAAATAAAAGCAGCCATTTTTTTTAATAAGGACTTTTAAAAATGTATTTATTTATTTATTATATTTATATGATATATTCTGAGACTGCTTGCTGACCGCATGTTTCCCGCTCTCTCTCCCTCTCTCTCTCTCCCCCTCCCTCTCTCCCTCTCTCTCTCTCTCTCTCCAGTACCTGCACAGGTTCCACTGGTGCCACCTGAGCGAGCGGCTGGCCTACGAGCAGACGGTGCGGCAGCAGCGCATGCGCACCGAGATCTCGCAGGCCAAGCGCGAGACCAACTTCTACCTGGCCAACGTGGAGAAGAGCCGCAACCTGGACAAGCTGAGGAAGACGAGGCAGAGGAAGGGCGAGGCGGTGGAGGAGAAGAGCTGGGACTTCACGCAGCGGCGCACCGAGGACGAGATGCGCCAGGGCCGCCTCCGCAGGCAGGCCGTCTCCCGGAAGGGCCTGGAGAAGGCCCAGGACAAGGCCCGGCTCATCCAGGAGAAGGCCCAGTCCAACGTGTCCCTGCTGGCCAAGATCTTCAACAGCACGGCGCCCAGGGACTGAGCCTCTGTGTGCTCAGACCAGAGCGCCGGTGAACGGCCTGGACAGCGGCCTGTACACCTTCTCCCACCCTGTTTACTTTGTGTGTCACCGCTACACAGCCTGGACAACGGCCACCTGTACCTCCACCTGCCCACAAGACACCTTTTCTTCGCTGTGTTTATTTTGTGTGTCACCACTACACAGCCTGGACAACAGCCACCTGTACCTCCACCTGCCCACAAGACACCTTTTCTTCCGATGTGTTTATTTTTGACGTCACCGCTTACCTGTGTGGGGTTAGGGTTCTCTTGCCCTGCCTGTTCAAGACTGCCATTTTACCGCTTACCTCTGTGGGGTTTGCGTTCTCTTGCCCTGCCTATTCAACGCATTTCCTTACCTTGTGGGTTAGGTTCTTGCCTCTATTCAACCACTTTTACGCTTACCTGTGTGTTATTCTTTGCCCTGCTGTTCAAACTGCCATTTTACCGCTTACCTCTGTGTTTGCTCTTCTGTATTCAAGCATTTACTTAACGCCACCTCAAAAAATTAATGATTGCTGTTCATGTATTCCTTCTCCATTGAATACAGACACTATAACATTTGTCCGTAGCTTGCGTTGAGTTTGGCTAACACTTGTGGTCTCTTGATTAAACACTGCGTACTGTGCTATCGAAATCGCGCCTTACTTAGTCCGCTAAGCGATGAATACAAAATGTGGTTAGGCAGTATTCAGAACAGAGTTTTTATTTTTTATTTTTGAATGAGACATCACTTGGGTTCACTTTCATACAAGAGTAAATTAAGTCTGATCGTGAGGACAAATGGATAATTACTGTCAAGGTCCTATCCATATAGATGGTAATCAACATGGTTTTCATACTTGATGCTTCTGTGTAGAAACAGTAAACATTCCTTAATGCAGCTTAACTTTTTGAATCTGATTTTACGTTCTCTGTGTGATTTACTGTAATGGAAAATGCTGAACAAAAACAAGACACAAAGGTAATTACACATTGTAACATTTATTACTTTTTAATGTTTAATGTTTTAAATATTTAAGCATTTATTAAAGCCCCATAAAAAAGCAATCACAAAGGGAAATTAAATGTACATTGGCACTCTTTTTGGTTCAAGGAATCTCAGACACTTATCCATGAGAAGTGCAAATTGAAATTCTCTCTACTGTTTTATGGGATGTATGTAGTGCAGTATTATGTAAAAATGTAAACTAATCCAGCTGATGGTTCTTTGTAACTCACTTTGTACAGGATGCCTAAAATCCAGTAAAAATATACTGGATTTATTTGGGACACAGTAATGAAGGTAAATCTGCATGTAACTCACATTAAAAAAGCTCCCTCGTGGCTTTCTGGATTCTGATTGGTTTAGTTTTCTGTACTCATTGCACATTCAGGGCTTTCTGGTTTCTGATTGGTTTAGTTTTCTGTACTCATTGCACACTCAGGGCTTTCTGGTTTCTGATTGGTTTAGTTTTCTGTACTCATTGCACACTCAGGGCTTTCTGGTTTCTGATTGGTTAAGTTTTCAGTACTCATAGTGCACATTCGGGGCTTTCTGGTTTCTGATTGGTTAAGTTTTCTGTACTCATACTGCACAATTTGATCCATTTCAGTGGTCCTTCAGTAGCAGTCTCCAGACAGCGCGTCGTTCTAAACGCCGCCCGTCCAGCTTCACACAAGAGAGTGAACTGACGTGTGACAATTGTGCTTCACCTTTTCTTAAAATTTTTTTTAAAGGAATATCTGCGTTGGGTACGAGAGCACTGCAGTTAAAGCTGCTGCTAAACGGAAGCAGGAGAGCGACTTCTCGCTCCTGTAAACGGTTTTTGGACGTGCGAGACGTGTCCGCATGTCTCTCTCGCTCTCTCTCTACCCCAGGAAGACGGACTTCTCCAGCCCGTCCTCTGCCCGCGTGTACTCCAGGTGCGACCGGAAGTAGCGGCTCTCGTAGCGGGGGCTGTTTCGGACGTACTCCAGGTACTCCGGGGTCCCGGGGCAGATGACGTTGTCCGCCAGCAGCACGGAGCCTTTCCTGAGCAGGCCGCACTCCTGGACGGACAGACAGACAGACAGGTAGTGCTGAGTTCAGATCGGTGATCTTGTGTGTGTCTGTGTAACTGATGGTGTCGGTGTCTTCATTGTACGTGTGTAGCTAGCAGGGTTGCCTACTTTTCACTCATCTGGCGTGAGTCACATGCTTTCAGGCTCTGTCTAACGCTCTCACGCTACCCAAACGCATCTCGCATCAGACAAAAAGGCCGTAACTAAAAAGAAAGCCGCTCCGCGATTAAACAAATTTTGTATCAGCTCGCAGGAGTGAGATTGGTCCATAACGGTTACAGAGCGTCTGTTGATTATCTGCCTATCTCGCTGACAGCACACACAACCGCCAGTTCGCGATCTCAGTCACCGACACTTCCCTCCCACCCACCCGTCCGCTCGCGATCTCAAATCTCGCTCCGGCCAGCTAGCCAAAGTAACCCTGGCAACCCCCTGGTAACCCTGGCAACCCTGAGGCAGCGACTGTGCGGCGGCTGTGGATGCGCTGTGCCGCTGCGTACCTCGAGCAGCTTGGCGTCGGGCAGGTAGCGGTCTTTCCAGTGGTCCAGGAAAACGAAGTCGAAAGTCTGGACGCCGAAGAGCTCCTTCATCTGGGGGATCAGGTCTCCGGAAGGCCCTTCGACCAGCCGAACCTGGCAACGCATCGACAGCGTCAACGGCATGTCAGAATCGGTGCGGTACCAAACACATCCGTGCTTTACTCTGCTTAGAACACACGGGCAGTTCACTACAGGATCTGCGGTACCAAACACATCCGTGCTTTACTCTGCTTAGATCACACGGGGAGTTCACTACAGGATCTGCGGTACCAAACACATCCGTGCTTTACTCTGCTTAGAACACACGGGGAGTTCACTACAGGATCTGCGGTACCAAACACATCCCTGTGTTATTCAACTTAAAACACACTGGGAATTCTCTACAGGATCCACGATGCCAAATACACCCATGTGTTACTCTGCTTAAAACACACGGGGAGTTCTCTATACCAGTGAAACTTGGCAGAACATCCTGTTTTGGCAGTGGCGTCTCATCACCCCACATTGCTTCCAAATCATGTTTTATCTGTCTAGCTCCTAGCTCCTCCTTCCAAGGAGCATTTAACGGGTTGGAACGTCCTTAAAAATGGCGGACCTCGAGGAGACGAGGATGGGTAAAATAAGCGATTGGAATGAGCCCCCCCCGAAAATCCCGTGTACCCCCCAGGTCCTCCTCACCTTGTCCTGCAGCCCCGCCCAGGCGATGACCTGCCTGGCCACGGCGGCGTACGCCGGGTTGAACTCCAGCGTGATCAGCAGCGCCCCCGGTGGCAGCAGGCGGGCGATGCGCACGGTGGAGTAGCCGCAGTACGTGCCCAGCTCCAGGGCCGAGCCGGGGTTCGCCTCGCTCACCACGCCGTCCAGGATGGGGCCTAGGGGAACACCGCGGGGGCTGTTAACACTGAGAGCCTGGGGTTTTTGACGGGGGGGGGGTCCTGTCGGAGGTCTGCGATCGGACTCTCAGCTCACCCCCAAACCCCTCCCCCAGTCTGTGACTGGACTGTCAGCCCACCCCTCTCGCCAAGTCTGCGATCACACTGTCAACCCCCTCTCCACCCCCCTCCCAGTCCGCAATCACAATTCTCCCACCCCCCTACCCCCCCCCCCTCCCTTTAAACTTATGATGGGTGTCCTTCGGGTGCCTTTAAGCCTGGCTGGCATCATATAATTTTTTTTTCACCCGCATTTGAACAGTTTGATTTTTCTGCCCGTCTTAATGTATCCAACTCTTCTCCATCCATCCATCCATCTCTTCATCTTCATCTCTCCTCTCTCTCTCTCTCTCTCTCTCTCTCTCTCTCTCTCCTCTCTCTCTCTCTCTCTCTCTCTCTCTCTCTCTCTCATGCTGTGCACTCATGCAGTGGTTTTATTGGCCTAGCACACGCCGTTCCTTCACTTCACATTCGGCACAGAGCGGGATGACAAGACCGAAGGCCATCTTCCAGCAAAGAGGCAGCTACAGGAGGAGGAGGAGGAGCGGGTCACTGAATCAGCCCGCCGTATTGCACTATTCTCAGGGGAAGCTGAGTAGCAGAGAATCCTCGTTTTTTTTAGAAAATGTGATAATAATAATAATAATAAAAAAACGATATTAGCGTACCTTTCTCGTCGCCCACGTTCATGGCCCACTCCTTGTGCCGGCAGAAGTGGTCGATGGCGGAGATCACGCTCTGGGCGTCTCCCCGGGTGGCGTTCTTCTGCACCGCACTCAGGAGGCGCTAGAGAGCACGGCGCAAAAAAAGAGAGGCTGTTCAGGGGCAGTGAGGTCTTCACTCCCAACACCTTCACACTGTGTGAATGAACCTGAAGAAAGGCAGCGCATACTCAACTTTTTACGGTACTGCAGGGAGGCAGCGCTTACACAAGTATTTACGGTACTGCAGGGAGGTGTCGCAAGCACAAATATTTACAGTACTGAAGTGAGCTAGACATTGGCAAGTGTTTTCAGTACGAAAGTGAGGTAGCACATGCACAAGTATTTACAATACTGAAGCAAGGGAGTGCATACATTAGTATTTTCCATTGTGTGCCCCCGCAATCGTACAACAGCCTACTCTACCAGCACGAGTCCCCCCTAAACAACACCCCCCCCCAGAATAATTTCCCTCGCTTTGGTTTTTATTTATTTATTTATTTACTTGTTTATTTATTTGGCATTGCAGGACCTCTGAGTTTCTGGGATCACCTTGCGGTCACCCGGGCACCTTATGCTGATTAACTGATGAACAGATCAAGCACTGCCGGTAGCTCATTCTCAGATAACTGTTATAACATGCTCAGATATCTCAGATAACTGTTATAACACGCTCAGATATCTCAGATAACTGTTATAACACGCTCAGATATCTCAGATAACTGTTATAACACGCTCAGATATCTCAGATAACTGTTATAACACGCTCAGATATCTCAGATAACTGTTATAACACATTTACAGGTTAATCTCAGATAACTGTTATAACACGTTTACAGGTTACAGGTTCAGACGGGTGGGATCCCGACTGCGGAGGGGTCACCTGGGGTCGCGTGGAGCCCGTGAGGACGTCGAGCGTGCGCTCCACGACGACGTCGTGCCACAGGAGCGCCCACCACCCGCTGTACTGCACGGCGGCCGGGATCAGCCAGGAGTACAGCACGTACAGGACGGCCACGCCCCCGGCGCACGCCGACAGGAAGTACAGCCACATTCCGTCTGAGAGAGAGGGGGAGGAGTCAGAACGGCGGCAGTGTAGTATACCGGGTAAGGAACTGGTTTTATGACAAAAGGTCACAGGATCGATAAATGTACTGGTCTTATGACTAAAGGTCACGGGTATCGATAAATGTACTGGTCTTATGACTAAAGGTCACAGGATCGATAACTGTACTGGTCTTATGACTAAAGGTCACGGGATCGATAAATGTACTGGTCTTATGACTAAGTCCGGATCGATAATGTACTGGTCTTATGACTAAAGGTCACGGGATCGATAACTGTACTGGTCTTATGACTAAAGGTCACGGGATCGATAAATGTACTGGTCTTATGACTAAAGGTCACGGGATCGATAAATGTACTGGTCTTATGACTAAAGGTCACAGGATCGATAACTGTACTGGTCTTATGACTAAAGGTCACAGGATTGATAAATGTGCTGGTCTTGTGACTTAAAGGTCACAGGCTCGATTCCCGGGTAAGGGTACACTGCAGTTGTGCCCTTGAGCAAGGCTCTCAACCTGCATTGCTTCAGTATGCATTCTATCCAGCTGTATAAACGGATGCAGTGTAAACGTTGTGTAAGCCGCTCTGGATAAGAGTGTCGGCTAAATGCCTGTGATGCAAAGAACGGCGGCGTCCAATCACGTGCCACCCGAGGCCCAAGTGTAGTCAGTGGGGTTTTTAATCTCATCACTTCGCCCGTTAGTGATTTGACAGATTGGCTCCTGCCACTCTGGTTGGAGGTATGCTAATGAGTGAAATCAGCAGGTGTGCTGATTGGTTGGAATGAAAACCTGCATACCCTCAGCAGCGAATGGCAACATGATTGGGCACCGCTGTGTTAGAACATTGTACTGATAGTCCATGAGAGGGGGGTGGAGAGGAGAGGGTTCAAACAAGGTCTAAATTAAACTATGTAAACCTGTACTGTGTCAACATGCCATGGCCATTGGCCTCAGAATATTTTCAGGTAGCTATCATGATCACTGTGGTAACTGTAGTTCAACCATGGCCAAAATGTTCCTCTTGGAAACGTGTACTGTAGGACTTGAGAGAGGAAAAAACAAAATGGGGGAAAAGGAACCGGATGAACTGATACGTTTCCTTGATTTATTTCACACCATTGTGGTGGGCAGATTGCAAGCCTGTTCTGTACATGCAAAATGCTTCTTTTCTTTTATCTGATATTTAGCAGAAATTGCTTATAGAATTTGTTTCAGTTTCATAAGAACGAAGGAACATTTTTTTGGTTAGGCAATGGAGATACAGTGAAGGTGAACTAATTAAGAGGAACATACTGTCAAGTGAAGTCAACTTATTGACCTTTGTTTTGACAAATATATATATTTATGGTTTTTTAAAATCAGGATTATAATGAATATCGTGCGATCGCTATGGAAACTGACAATCCCATGATAGTTCCACCCACACGGCAATGATTAATGAAATACATTTTTTTGATGAGAGATAACGAAAAAAGTGCTAAACCGGATTTTAATGTACAGTATGAAACGGTTTCATGGCACACCATTGCCATTATTCCCATTAATTAAAACCTTTTTTTTTCGGGGTAGGCTGTTGCCATCCGCTACCTTTCTTCTCTCCCCCCCGTTTCATCTTTTGTCCATTGTAATGAGATGCGTATTTAAAACCCAGCTAATGAAACACTCAAAAAAACGTTCCAGCCACTGTGCCTCAGTTTTGTCTTTCTCTGTACTCATCCCTGTTTTCGCTCTCTTCCTTCATTTCTCAACCCCCCCCTTCCCCCCTCCCTCTTCTTTACTCAACCCCCCCCCCCCCCCCCCCCCCCCCCCCCCCATTACTGGATGGGCCAGGTTTTAGTGAACCATAGCAACTTTTGTGTGACAACAAATAAACTCCCGCGGAAGAGGCCAACTGCTTTTTTTTGTTGTTGGTGGTAAAACGGAGGGATTTTAAAAAAAAAGGGTAAACAAAACACCAGAGTCAAACAGCACTTGATCTCTGAATAGGGAGTGCAGCCAATTGCAGTTTTTTTCTTCTTCTTCTTCTTCTTTGTAACGGAAAGAAAGACGTGGGCAAGGGGAAACGGTGTTTCAGCCGTTTCCTGTCCTTGAGTTAGCTGTGGCCACGGGCCCAGCGTTAACAACCATGTGACAACCAGTGGCTACTCTTAAACAGATGCCCTTAGTAACCGTCTGGCTGCCGGGGAGAAGGTGAGAGAGTTGTAGGGTTCAAATACGCTGCTGTCGGAGGACTGGAGTAAGCTTTGCTGTTGGGACATTTTTGTTCACAGGCTCCTTTGTCCTAGGAGTGAATCTGTTCAATTTCCTTGTCAAATAACTATGCGCAGAATCCAAGGACTATAATCATGCTCTGGTTTTGTTGAGTTGCCAACCCCAGGCCTTGTGGTCTAGTGAAAAGATTGCTGGATATAACAACACAGTAGCACAAATCAACTTGCCTGCTACACGCCACAGTGTGCATAAATCCATTCTAATACACATTCAGCTATTTTCTCATTATCCTATCATTTTTAAACAAAAATTCGATTCAACTTTTTCCTCTCCCCAGTTTTGAATACCCGGCCATAACTGGTGATCTGTCCCCCATGGCCGTAACACGTTCTTCCTTCCTTGCTTGTCACCCTTTTATAAACTCACAGTTAGGAATGCAAAATCATAAATCTTGGCCTGTCCCACACCGTTGCAACGTCCTCTGAATTTGGCAGGGTACACCCTCCCAGATGCCTGCAGCCAGCTGACTTTTAATCCGGCAATCCACCCAGCCCCCGGGACCGCGGAACTAGTACAGACAGATCACGGGAACTCGATTAACCAGTGGAGTCACTCTCGCAGAATGCGGAAATAGCGCGAGCAGACCCAGACGTGTTTCTCTGGTCAGTATGACGGTCAGTCATGCATGACCTCCCCGTGACGCAGCCAGCGGGAGAATGGTCTATGAACAGGGAGCCCCAGGTTATTAGAGCATTACAGGGCACGGCTGCTTATACCCGGCGGTGAACCGACATCACGTGCCACGGATGGTCGAGGGTAGGCTACGCAGCTTTCGTTTCCGACCGTTACTTCACCTGCTGATTTCGCTGATAAGCGCACCTTCAATCAGAGACGAGGGAACTAATCGGTGAAATCAGCAGGTGTAGCGATTGGTTGGAATTGGAAAACCTGCTTACTCTCGGCCCTCCGTGGCGGACGTTCTTAGACTGCGCTCCCTGTCGCCGAAATGCGCATTTCGCAAAAAAATAAATAAATAAAAAATGTTCAAAGGAAGCATTCTTCATCGGGGGACCCGATGCTATGTAAAAAAGTTGTGTAAGTCGCTCTGGATAAGAGCGTCTGCTAAATGCCTGTAATCTAATGTAATGGGACCGTTTTATTTCAGCAGTATTTTTGTGGTGTACGGAGTCCTTTACCTCTCTCTGAATAATACCACACGCTGTGAAACACTTTCCCTGATGATCCTTTAAAGCCCCAAGTGACCTACTGTGACCCTCTCCGAGAATCTTACAGCAGCTGCCTACCCTGGCATGGCCTGGTATGTATAACCTAAACCATGCAAATAGTCTTTTGGATGCAGACCTGATGCAAATTCTCTTCTGGGAAATTTAATTTCCGAGGAGTGATTCCACCCTGGCAGCCCTCAGTGAACATGTCCAAAGGGGTCCGGTGATATTCTCTACATTTGAACGGCGATATTGGCTTCAGCTACCAAGAATGTGTTGTTCTCCACAGGTCCCGTGACATATCACCATTACAACATTGATGTCCTGATTTATAAAGACCTTTAGCACGTGAAAAACCTTTTTATCGCACAAAAAAAACTAAAACAAATAACGTGACCAATAATCGGCCATGGTATTTGTTTTGCGCCAATCATTGGCTGTGTTATTAGTTTTGCGTGTGCTAAGATGTTTTCTGCACCGGTCTTAATACCTAAAACACGTCCTGAATGTCTAGCATATTATTAATCCCTCTTTATTTGCTAATACGTTGCATACATTTAAAAAAAATATGAAAAGTCTGCTTCATCGCTGCCTGGCCGCGAAGGCCTCGTTAATCCCCAACAGCTGCGTCTATTACGCACAGATTGGCTTAGCCGCAGCTTCAGCACTTTTTTGTACGACAGTTAAAGAATCCGGGTCTGCGGACTGGCCGCGAGACAACGGAGTGACTCCCGGCGCTGTCCGTGCCGCGCGGAGAGGAGCTGAACAGGCAGGCCTATTGAAACAGCGGTATCTGCTCGATGCCACGGTGGGGTTTAATTAAAGATGCAATCTCTCTACAGAGGGCAGTAAAATCCAATAACAAAGGGAAGATAAAAGCTTCCGCTGACAGGCAGCGAACGGTATGAAGCTCTCCCGTTTACCGCGTGCGCGCTTGCAGTCATAAAGCGGGGTATTATTGATCTCTCAGAATGTCGGGGGAGCGTTCTGGTCCACGAGGGAAATATTAAAGAATGAATTTTGACGGCAGAGTCAAATGAGTGCATCGCGGTACCATACAATTCCGGTCTTTCTGAAATCAAAACTATTTATATATTTTATTTACTGCTTTCCGCTTCAGCTTAAAACAAAAACTCATGGAAAATGTTTAATGTTTTATATTTAGTTTTTTTTTTTTTTTTTTAGATTTTTCTGTAGTTAACTCATAATAATTAACCGTAGAATGTGTTGAACTCGTTGAAAAACTTTAATATAAACACATCATCAAGCATTTGAGCAAAAATGCTTGTTTAACTGGTTTTGGTTCCCCCTTTGCGTTAACTGAGAACATGCATAAATGGAGAAAAAAGGATCCGGTAAAATAACCAAGTTCGAGCCGTGAAACTAACTAACGGGCTATGCATAGTCGGCTACGCATGACAAATCTTTCAAGACTAGTTTTTATTGGTAAGTATTTTGAACTGAACCCAACAAAGAAAACAGAACACACAAAGTCTGCACTATATGACCATTGCATTCAGCAAACGACGTTACAGGGCGAACAAAACATGTATTGTGAAACCGGATATGCAGAGCATTAACCATAAAATAGCCTACCTTACTTTCTGATTGCGGCTGTAGTCAAGCTCCGCGGTGAAATTCTTCTTTTCCTTGCTCCCCTTACACGAGAACGCGCAGACTCTCTCTCTCTCTCTCGCTCGCTCGCTCGCTCTCGCTCTCGCTCTCTCTGTCTTTCTCCCTCCCTCTCTCTATTTCACACACAAGCACATGCACACATTCTCAAACCAATTCCTGCTCTCTCATGTACATGTGTGCGCTCTCTCTGCCTTTCTGTCTCTCTCACACACTCTCTCTCTCGCTCCCTCCCTCTCTCTCTCTCGCTGCCTCTCTCCCTCTCCCTCCCTCCCTTTCTCTCTCTCTCCCTGCTGCTTTGATGTGAACTGAAAGGAATGTGTGGCTGTAGGTGAAACTGGAATGTCAGGCTCAGATATATGTCCATGCAGACGCTGACACACACGCATACTTACACAGGGGCGAAGAGAATGGAAGCCAGGAGCTCCAGCCAATGGGGCTGCGTTCATAATCCCTCTTTAGCCAATTCTGCAATAATCCCCCGCTTCTCTCTCTCTCTCTCTCTCTCTCTCTCTCTCTCTCTATCTCTCTCTCTCTCTCCCCCTCCCTCTCTCTCACTCTGCCTGTGCTGGGTGCATGGGTTTGTTTTTTGTTGTTTGGTCTGTTTTTTTTTTAATTTTTATTGAAGTCCTGGTTTAAAAATCAAAATATCTCTCTCTCTCTCTCTCTCTCCCTCTCCTCCCTCCCTCCCTCTCTCTCTCTCTCTCCCCCACGCATGACCACATAAAGATTATAAAGACAGCACTAGGAAAACCACAAACGGGAGCACCTTTTAAAAAAAAAAAAACGTTGTTGCTGTCATTGCCCTACAGTTCAAAGTGTGGCTAACCGGACTGTGTTGGACGTCTGTTAATGTTTAATTGCGACGTGCCAAACAGAGCCAGTCCTAGCCTTGCTTTAAATGATTGAACTCTGCAGGCTGGCGTGGCTCTCTGTCATGGGACCCTGTCCAGGCAGGCTGAAGCTGAGGAGCTCTGCATAGTGAATGTCGCTCCCGGTACCTGCCACCCATAATCCACGTCAAACAGGCGCACCGAGATGCAGACTCTGAGGTAACACCCCTCTGAGGGAACCTGTGCCCTTTCAGAGCACAGACCGCCCGTCTCTCCGTCTAGTTTTTACCCAGATTTGCAGTCAAGCTACAGTGTACAATTACTGTGTGTGTGGTTGTTATTGGAATCTTTCCTCTTCCAACAGGATCTAGGAATCTGCATTTGTTTATTTATTTATTTGTTTGTTTGTTTTTATTTTTTGGATAGTTTTACACTCCTCTGTTTTTGTAGTTATTCAGATGGGGGAGGACAGAGAGGTTGGGTTACAGACAGATGAGGATGGCCATACGGAAAGCATGACACTGGGAGAATCGAAAGTGCAGCCATGCAGGAGGAATTTGTTCCTGGATTATGGACCAGACACTGAACCATACAGTCTGAAAATAGCAGCACAGTGCTGATAACTGTAAATAAATGTAAGAGAGAGAGAGAGAGAGAGAGAGAAAGAAAGAAAAGTGGTGCTTCTCATTATTGCAGTGATACACACCCCAAGGTCTGGGAGAGCCAGAGGAAGATCCCCCCCCCCCCACCGAGAGGTTGTAATCTGTAAATTGTAAAACCCAGGCCCCACCACCTCAGTCCGCAATCACAATTTCTCTGTCCCCAGTGCACAATTTCACAGACCCCCCTCCCCCCACACCACACCACCTCTGTCTGCAATCGCAATCTCAAGAACCCCCCTGTCTGCATTCTCATGATGCCACCCCCCACCCCTCACGCCTCCTCACCCCAGCCCCCAAAAGCCAGAGTCCCCAAATCGAACCCTGGTCTCAGTAGCCATTTGGGAAAGAGTATTTTGTTGCCATGGAGTGGATGGGAAGACGGGGGGAGTTGGCTGCAGAACTTTGGGAGGGTGTGTGGCCTAGTGTATCCATCCATCCATTATCTATACCCACGGAATGCACCCTGGACAGGTTGCCAGTTGCCAGTCTATCTCAGGGCACACTCACACACTCATCTCTTTGGGAGGGTGTGTGGTCATGTGTGTCCATCCACCATCAATACCCATTTTTTTCTGGCAGAGTCGTGGGCGGGGGGGGGAGTGCTGGGGCCTATCCCAACATGCACTGGGCAAGAGGCATGAATATACCCTGGACAGGCCACCAATCTATCGCAGGGCACACACACCATTCACTCACACACTCGTACCTTTGGGCAATTTAGACACTCCAACAATTAGCCTACCAGCATGGGCTGTGGGAGGAAACCGGAGTACCCAGGGGACACGGAGAGAACATGCAAACTCCACGCAGAAAGGCCCAGGCCGGGATTCAAACCCAGGACCTTCTCTGAGGCAACAGTGCTACCCACTGCACCACCACGCTGCCCTGGTGTATACCCAATCAAATTAAGAGCACATTGCTGTAATGGGAGAGGCTCGTGTTTATAGGCTTGTGTTTTGCTCCTAACTGCGGGGAAAGAATAACATATAAAAATATTTAGCAGCTCTTAACTGTGATTTTAAGCAGCAGGGATCTACTGTATAAAGCTGAGTTTACTTGAAGTTCAAGTGATTGTGTTTGCCTTGCTTCCAAAGGGAACAAGCAGGGGAAGGAGTTGTATTAAAACACTCTCAAGGGCCACTTACTTACTGTGCAAGCGACTATTTATATATTTCTGTAAAATATTTTAGTATTCACTGAGTACAATACAGCTCAAGATCTGCTACAAACAAACAAACTGGAAGCAAACGGTTTGTGTTTGAACATATCGTACTTAACAAGGCTGCAAGACAGAATTGGGCTACTTTGAACATGAACTTGCAAGTGAAAAAAATCAAGGCCATGGAAAAGTTTCTTTGGATTCTTGGGATGCGAGTGTAGTCAGACACAGTCTACTGTGAATATCATAGCAAACTCTTGTGAAACGGAAATTTGACAAGGGAACTTAAACCCCCCCCCCCCCCCCATAATTACTTATCTGTACCTGGAGCGTCTGAATGATTGTTGATTTTCTTTCCAATCATCCTTTTGATTAATTTAAATTAGTGAAAACATTCTGTTTTTATCTGTAATTTTAACAGCATGCAGGTATTACACGCTGGCATTTCATTTGTCTCTGGACATTTCCTGCTACCTGCTAAATTTTATGATTTGTTATTTTAGCATTTTAGCTCTTATAATTCCAAAAACATATTGAATGTTATGTAATTTTTTTTTTCTAAAAGAAGTTATTTTGCCACTGTGCATGTTGCAGAAAATAAAAGAAATGTGCTTTCTGAGAAATTAACTGACTGATCAGCCGTTCTTGAGTGAATACTGGAAAGTCATTATTCATAGCCTTAGAGGAGAAATTACAATTAAGAGCATAATTCAGAACACTAAATAATGTCTTACACTTGGGGAAATGCAATCACCGTTCGCACGTGCAGCAAGGGCCCAGGGTAAAATTTTAGAAGCTCCGCTTAGTCATTTGTAAGTTTATTAAACAGCGGCCACTTGTGGTCACAAAGGGTATTTCGTGTTTTTTGATGATCTCATAAGTGAGGGTTCAATGGGCATGCTGAACTCAAGTTTCTGAAGGCAAGAATTTAGTTAATGCGAATGTGAGCCAGTTAAAATATTCACATTAACACACAAGAAAATATATTTAAAAAATCTTTCTTTCATTTTCTTAGGATAATCATTTCATGTGTTGATGAAATGATGATTTGTGGAATATCACATTTTTAGCGAATGTAAGCCAGTTAAAATATTCACATTAACACACAAGAAAATATATTTTTTTCATTTTCTTAGGATAATTACTTCATGTGTTGATTTTTTTGTAGGATTTTGGAGTCATTAAGTCCACTATTTTGAGAATAATTGCCTGTTAATTATTCTGTGTAAAGTGGGAAGTTTTTAAACAATGTTAAAACTACTATTCTAAAATCATGAGGAACTAAATTTAAACTAACACTTTCACTAAAATGTATACTTGAGCTCATATTCTAACTGAATTGAACATTTACAGTACAAAGGGGCGAAGACGTAAATCTTGGACCCTCTAGCTTCAGATGCCCATTTCCGTCTAATTTGACTCATCCAGGAAAACGTGACCTTATCCAGAATCAACGCTACAAATTCTTTTTTTTTAAATTTTTTTACATTGCATCCATTTTATACAGCTGGATATGTACTGAAGCAATGCAGGTTAACTACGTTGCTCAAGGGTGCAAACGGCAGTGTCCTACCCAGGAATCGAACCTATGACCTCAGTTACAAGTTCAGCTCCTTACCCACTGTGCTACACTTTCCGCCCTGTAACCTCCACCCCTCCCCTTCCTCCCTCACCAACCCCCCCCCCCCCCGCTGCAATCGCAACCCCCCAGTGCCCTGGTGGGATATATCTCAGGGAGGGGATCCTCCAGAGACCGGTTTTTTACCCAGGGTGCCTGATAGTGGAGAGCGGGCCCTGCTGTGGGGTCTGGCAGCTGGGAGTAAAAGGACGTGCCAGAGTCATGAGTCATCCTGGAGGTCCACAGCCATGCCATGTACAGCTCCAGTACTTCAGGATTTGGGTGGGGGGGGGGAATCCAGGTTTCCTTTTCTCCTCTGAATTTGGCAGTGTGTAGCAGACCTACCTCTTGGAGTCTGGTATCAGTGATACAGAAACATCACTGAACATAGGTAACATGCATTTGCCTTGCTACTCTGTAAAGTGCCTTTGTGATAGTGCCTCTCTGTAAAAAAAAAAAAAAAAAGCGCTATACAAATAAAATTGAATTGTCTTGAATAAGAATATGAATCCAGCATGGAGTAAAGGGTGTCTGTTGACCCTTTTGGAATGTTTTGTTTCAAAGTCAGTGTTCTAGAACTCAAATATCTTTCAATCACCAGCAGTGATTGTTACGTCAGCATTAGAATGTTCAGTTATGTACATTCCAATCATATATTTATGACCTTAACCCTTGAAAGGTTTTTTTTTTTAATGTAGAGCGAACTCACCTGAATCACATATTTTTCTACTTGTGGTTCAAAGTTAATTCCGAAGACATCACCACAATATGTTATAAATATGTGGACCTATGTGGTAAATACAATGATAAACATAGCTGCAAGCAGTGATGTCGGGGGGCCAAGCCCAAAGGCTGAGCCATAGCACATTGGGGGTACTTTCTCATGGACTGCAGACCTAGTCCAAATACCATCCATAGGAACTTTGGTGTGAGGGTATATCTGCTGACCTGCTTGGCCCCTTAATAATAATAATACCAGCAAAAACAATAGGGGTCTGTGCGTACCCTTGGTGTTTGGCCCCTTATGTGCGCGTGTGTGTGTGTGTGTGTGTGTGTGTGTGCATTTGTGTGTGCATCTGTGTGTGTGTGTGTAAGTGTAATATATTGCTATATCTTAGAGTGGCAATAATTTGTATATTTACCAATATATTATGAAGTGTTGCGATACACAGATAGTATATTTATTTCAGTATATTTTACAATGTGTTCCAGTTCAATAAGGGATGGATGGCAGCATTTGGAAATATTTGAAGACAAATCAGAGTAATCAATCAAACCTCAATTTTGTAGTCCTTCGCTAGCAGACCTGGTTCAAATATGTATTTGTTTTGGATTAAAATACTTTTCTACGCTTTACTGATCTTGTCGGGTGTATTGGAACCAATTAAATACTCTCAAAAAGTGCAAACCCTGTCTTTTGGTCATATTTGGCAGGCTCAATTACGCCAGGCAAGATCAATAGAGCACAGAAAAGTATTTGAATCCAAAACAAATACGTATTTGACCCAGGTCTGTTCGCTAGCCATGAGTTGTTACTGATATGCAAAAAAGTAATGCCATTCCCATAAATTTTGATCATTTCAGGTACACTTGGGTTCTTTTTTTGACAGTCTGCATCTCTACTTTTCTGGATGGTTGCCTTCATGTGGCCACTATAATAAAGATTGCTTTCTAGTTGAATTTTCCAATGACTTCCATTCATCCATCCATTCACTATCTGTGCCCGCTTATCCTGGGCAGGGTCACAGGGTAGAGGATTTGCCAGGTCGTCAATCTATCGCAGGGCACATACACCATTCACTCACACACTCATATCCATGGGCAATTTAGAGTCACCAATTAACCTACCTGCATGTATTTGAACTGTAGGAGGAAACCAGAGTACCCAGAAACCCATGTGGACACAGGGAGAACATGCAAACTCCACACAGAAAGTTCCATGCCAAGATTCGAACCCACAACCTTCTTGCTGTAAGGCGACAGTGCTACCCACTGCAATACAGATTGCTTTCTTGTTGAATTTTCCAATGAATTTATGTTTTTAATATCATTCAGATGTTATTTTTTTGTTTGTCTTTTGTTTTTACGATGGAATTGCCTAGCGAATTGTAGCTCTAATTCCTGAAATGTTCTACCACTTTTCTGGGTGATAGAAATAAAGAAATAAAGAAAAGCCATATTGGAAGTGTGATCTTTCCAGCTGCCAATGGCCTAGCTCTGAAAGGAGAACTAAACATGTCATTTATTTTTAAAACAACAAATACTGTTATTCTTATCCGTGCCTTGCTGGCAGTTGTAAATCAATACTGTATTTTCAAAATGTGTGAAATGGATGCACTGACTGTAAATACAAAAGCAAGCCAATTCGATTCAAAGGTTAACTGACGGCAAAAGTACTGGCACATGCATGACTCTCATCATATTTTAAGATCAATATTTCTGTGCAGTTTAGTTAACAGGGCACATGCAAAATTTACTTCATTAAGAAACAAAGCGTTGAAAGTAAGCATCAATTAAAATATTGTGCAATTATAGAGCGTGATAACGGCGTAGGAAAACATTTATTGCTTTCATTCATTGCTTTATCGACACATCTGAATTTTATTTATTTACGTTTTCCTCGCATACTGGCAAGTAAGATCACGGGCACCCCCACGGCATCTGCTGAGTGAAGGAATAATCCCTGACGCTCCGGCTCCTGATCGGCAAAGTTCACCAGCAGCAGACAGCGTTGTCGTTACCTGACCTTTCTATCCCCCCGTGCCTGCATATTCAATGGTACAGCCTTAGTTTCTTGAATGGAATTTGGGTCAGACCACTATCGGACACTGACGACTGCCGAGGGGAGACATGTATTTTTTTAATAAAGTAATGCATAGATAAAAGGTTGTGTGATATAAATATGGCCAAGTTTGTTTCAGGAGTGGGACTACAGTTACAGTGGTATCGGCTGCATTAATTCAGAAGGTCCTGGTTCGAGATCGTACGAGCAAACGCACAATTAACTGATTTTCACCTCTCTAGACGGTCCTAGTGAGTGACTCCCGAATCTATTCGCAGCTGCTCAGCTCTCCCCCCCCGCCCCCCTCCGCTCCGGATTTGGGAAAGAAAAAAAACAGCAGCTGTAACGTTATAACAATTTGGAAAAACGCGACTGGGGCATGCTGTCAGTCGTGGACAAATCTGTGCCGAATCAAAGCCAGGAGAGTCATGGCTGAGGACTACTGGGAGAGCAGAGTGGCTTTGGGATATTATTGTTAAGATTACAAGGGCATACGGGATCTCGCGTCTTCGGGTAAGCAACTAACCAATCCGTCCGTGTGGGGTAGCCGACTGAAAAGCGTATTTAAATAAACGGTTCTTCATTTAGGCTACTGCCGTCTCACAGAATGTGTTCGTTTAGTGCCTTAGTAAATGAAACTGTGATTAAAAGCAGACCGGGCTCCATTGAATCGCTGCATCTTGTGTTTTAACAGTCGTTTCTTGATGTCGGTCGGGACAAGTGAGCATTCGGTTTTGCTAGCTTTGTAAGGAATAAAGAAAGGTCCGAAAAGAACTGCCTGGTTGCTTGCCTCATCCTGGCTATTAATATTATTAAAATTTCACCGCATCGCATTCCAGCACACATTGGAAATATGTAGCTCGCTCGCTAAATTTAGCTTGCGGGCTAGCTATACAGTGGCCTATTACTTGCAAAATAGATATCTAAATTGAATATTATAATTAGAAACTATATTATTCAATGTCTTACCCTCCTTCCAGGGCTGTCAACATACTATTGCTAATGCTGATGACAGGTAGCCACAATGATTTACAGAATAAATGCATTGATTGTTTGGATCCAAAGTATTTGAGATAGCTATCAAAATGGAGCATTTTATGGTATTTGTGCACTGCATTAACATATGTTCCTGTTGTCTTACGGTGTAAGGTTAAACGCTCGCTTGGAATTAGCTAGTCTTGCGTCAAGCCCATAACGGGTACGTAGCTAGTACTACCTCCGAACGTTGCAATAAAAGATGGACAACGCTACCGTGTCGGGTGATGGTGCTGTTGCGATTATGAATACAAATGATCAACGCCAGTATATTTACCATTTATTGATTATGTGGCAGAATAGCGAAATGAAATGGACCACGTGTAACTGCGCAATGCTTTACAGTTTTGTATGTGAATCCAATACGACCACGTAGGCTAGTGTTGCTTTTGTTGGGTGTAATTTAAGACATTATACTGTAGAACTGTCATTTTTGCTACTCTCTGATGGTCCTAGATACTCCTGGGCCTATAATTTTTTTGTAAAGCTGGTCTGGTCTGCCAGTATAATACTGACGTAATTGTGAACAAGTCTATGTCCGTTTTTCGGGTCTGTCAAAGTATCTTTTTTTGGTCTGCAAATACATTTTATTGAAATTTTTTAGACTATTAATTTATCATGTATTACAGTTACATTTAAGCTTCTTTACATCTTGAAAATCTTCAAATGTACATAAAAACCTAAATGTAATTTTCCTTTTGGCAGTTGTTTAATCACAATTCAAATGGCTGCATATCTTTATTAATATAAAAATCATTATAATATTTTCAAGTTAAATGCTTAATTCATTTGATTAATCCTCTTGTTTGCTTGTTGCTATGAGTGCCCTCACATGCTGAACCATTATTATGCAATTATGACATTTATGTTATTAATACCTCTGTTTTCTGTGCTCTGAAAAGTGTGAACATAGACTGCTGAATGCAGTGGTCTGTCTCCATCTGAGGGAACGCGTGACCAGCGCAGACTGAGAGCACCACAACAGACCAATTATATATTTCATAATAATATATTTATCACAATGTACGTGAAAACAATTTACTTTTCTGTGTATTATTACTGATGTAGTTCTTTCGTACATTTAGGCCTAGAGATTTAGTAAATATGGCCTGTGCGAGTGCGAGTGCGAGTGTGTGTGCGTGTGCGTGTGCGTGTGCGTGTGTGTGTGTGTGCATGTGCATGCTTGTGTGAGCGTGAGTGGAGCGTGCATGTGTGTGCGTGTGTGTGCATACATGTGCGAGCGTGAGTGGAGTCTGCGTGTGTGTATGTGTGTGTGAAGCCCCCCCACCACCACCACCACCACCACCATCATTTGTGTGAGCAGTGGTTCTGAGCTTTGACCCTCTGTTTCTTGTAGAGAAAGTGTAGATTATTGAAAGGCCAGAGGATCAGTGTGTTTTGCGTTTTGAGCGATGAGGGGTCTGCTCTGCAGGCGGGTGGAGAGAGGGGGGCCTCGGCTGTGGGAGGGCTGGGTTGGGGGGGGGGTGACTCTGAGAGGGGAGGCCAATATGAGTTAAACAGCCCCCAGAACCACTCTAAGCAGCTTTTCCTGAACAGCAGCACACACTCACACACACACAGACTCTCTCTCTCTCACACACACACCACGCACACACACACACACAGACTCTCTCTCTCTCACTCACACACACACACACACACACAGACTCTCTCTCTCTCTCTCTCTCACACACACAGACTCTCTCTCTCACACACACGCACACACACATGCACGCACACGCACAGATACACAATATTAACCAATGAGCTCTACGGGGCCTGTTAAATGGTGAGAAAATGGCAGATTAGAGATCGATCTGAACCACTCCCGGGCATTTTTACGCTGGGGCCTTTCCGCATAGCTTTCGTCTTTAAACTGGGGATATTTTCATGTACTCGATTTTTTGTTATTCTGGGAACTGTGTGGAAGCAAAGCGTGTCTTCCTCAGACTGAAAGCGTTCTGCGTTCGAGGGCAGACCAGCTGCTGATGAAAATAGGTCAAGTAAAGTCAGTGAGAGAGAGTGAGAGTGAGAGTGGAGAGAGTGATGGGTCTGTCATTTCAGTCCCTGTCACACAGCCCCTCTCCCAGTTTTTTTTTTCCCGTCAGAGAGGTCCCCAGCGGAACTGGCGGCTTGTGTCACGTCACATGGCGGATAGCGTCCCGCTGCTTGGGGCTGGCAGGTCGATTCTGGAATGTTTCCACCCTGCGTGCGATCCATGCCTGGCTGTTGCATGCACGGCATGTGTGGCTCTTGCTTGCATGCGGTCTTACGTACTCGGTTCTTGCATGCATGCACTCTTCCATGCATACATTCTTGCTTGCATGCAGTCTTGCATGCATGACTCTTGCATGCGTGGCTCTTGGATGCATGACTCTTGCATGCGTGGCTCTTGGATGCATGACTCTTGCATGCGTGGCTCTTGGATGCATGACTCTTGCATGCGTGGCTCTTGGATGCATGACTCTTGCATGCGTGGCTCTTGGATGCATGACTCTTGCATGCGTGGCTCTTGGATGCATGACTCATCTGCTTGATGCGTGGCTCTTGGATGCATGACTCTTGCATGCGTGGCTCTTGGATGCATGACTCTTGCATGCGTGGCTGTTGGATGCATGACTCTTGATGCTGGCTGTTGATGACGGGCTCTTGACAGCAGGCTACTGCTGCCATGGACTCTTGACCTTGAGCGTCTGGTAACGCTGGCTCCGGCATGCAGCGCTGGACAAGGCTCACCATCGCCACTGAGACCGTGCCTAGCCGTCCGAATGTGTCGGCTCCGCCGGTGGAGCGCTGTGAGTGGTGCATGTGGGGCATGTGCCGAATGTGGGTCGGTCTTTGTGTTGTGTGTTGTGTCGTGGTGTGTGTGGGCATGTGTCGTGTGCGTGTGTGTGTGTGTGTGTTTTTCTGTGTTGTGTTGTGTGTTGTGTTGTTGTTGTTTCTGTGTGTGTGTGTGTGTGTCTCTGTGTGTGTGCGTGTGTGTGTGTGCGTCTGTGCGTGCATGCGTGCGTGTGTGCGCCTGCGTCTGTGTGTGCGTGCGTGTGTGTGTACGTGTGTATGTGTGTGTGTATGTGTACTTGTGTGTGTGTGTGTGTCTCTGTGGCTGTGTGTGAGTGTGTGCGTGCCTGTGCGTGTGTGTGTGTGTGTGTCTCACTATGAGTTTGAACTTGAGCAGTAATGGAGGTGGACCATTGGTGAACCAGCTGCTATCTTTAACCGTATTGTGAGTAACAAAAATGACAAAGCTGTCTTATTGATTTATTTATGATATCAATAACAATGTGAGGTGAAATAGGAAGGCGGAGAGTAATAATGATAATAATATATTTATTGAAATACTATTATTATTATAATGCTCATTATTATTATTGTTATTATTCCATTAGTTGCAGCATCATTTATCATTAAGCTTACCTACAATGTAGGTAATGTAGGTAAATGAATGTAAAAATCTGTAGTAAGTATCTAATGCTAAAACCGTAGTGGCCCACATGAATAATAAAATAATAGCGCAGAATGTAAAAGGCTGAATGTGCCCTCTGCAGTCCTCTCACTGAAACCCAGATGTTTGACTGGCAGTGTCACAGTGAAGAGGCAGCATGATCACTTATGCTTTCGATTGGCACCGAAGCTGGGCGGTTAATTCATGCTAAAAGCTTAACGCCTCAGCGAGAGGCGACCCAGGACGCAGCCGCAGCAGTCACGGGCGAATCGATTACATAATGCAGGCACATAGCAGGCGTGTACAGGAGAATATCTAATATTCTTTTTTTACTCCGTGTTCAGTAATTCTTCGGGAAAGAAATTACTGTATGTGGCGGTATGTTCATACGAGCCGTCGTGAACCGCAAGGCGTAGCAGGACGGATGCGAGAGAGGTTTCGTTGCGTTTAATTTAATTTACTAATGAAAGTAATCTCCTCGACATGTTACAGTAGGTTAAATGACATTTTGACATTTAGCGGAAGCTGTTATCCAGAGCGACTAACACAGATCATATTTTTAGATACAAGCAATTTATGCAGCTTGAATGTTTGCCGAAGGATTTCAGATTAAGTACTTTGATCAAGGATTCGGTGACAAACCTTTGAGTTGTACTGTTTGATTGGCCACTTCCCAAGCTACTGTGTTCACCATTAAACGCATCTTTCTCAAGATGATCTGAACTATCCCTTCTTGTGCCTGTGCTTTGTATTGGCACATTCTGAAATCTGCCTTACCTTGTGTCAGCAGATATATAAGAACACCATCTTTCTGTTCTTCTGCTCATTTCTTGTGTGTCGGTTTTCACACACACACACACACACAGGAAATATTCACCTGGGCCTTTTTTTTCCAGTTTCCCAAATGAGGAATCAAACATCCACATTGCATGTTTAATTAAAAATATTACCTGCTTTTAAATACAAAATATTGCCAGATTTGTTTTTATGTTCTGGAACCTTCTTCGATTAAAAAAAAAAAAAAAACATTTGTATGCTTCCTATATTCACTGCCGTTGAAAACCAGCTCGTGCGAAATCGTGACACGGCGGCTGGGCCTGCCCATTTGCTTCTGGAGAAGCTGAAATGATGTTGCCCTGACGAGTCCCGGTTTTCAAACGCAAGGAGGAAAGAGCACTTTCGTAAATAGGTTCTTTGTAACGGGGGACTTGGCAGAGATACAGCGTACTACTGCAGGACGGCCCAGCGCCGCCCTGCACAGCTCATCACCGCTGAGAAATCGCCCAGCATATCGGCTTTTTGCGAAAACCATTTCCCCTTTGAAACCCCTACTGCTTCCCGGGTTTATGAAAAATGTTATTTATATCCTGTCTTTATTTTTTTAAACTGTGTACTCTAAATGTTAATGCGGTAAATCGTATGTGCAGTGCAGGTTCTGAGATGGGTTGGCGACCTGTCCTGGGTGTATTACAGCCCCCCCCCCCCTCTGCATGCTGGGATAGGGTGGCAGTGTAGCATGATGGGTAAGGAGCTGGTCTTGTAACCTAAAGGTCGCAGGTTCGATTCCTGGGCAGAACACTGCCATTGTACCCTTGAGCAAGGTACTTAACCTGCATTGCTTCAGTATATATCCAGCTGTATAAATGGATGCAATGTAAACGCTATGTAAAAAAAGTTGCGTGAGTCGCTCTGGATAAGAGCATCTGTTAAATGCCTGTAATGTAATGTAATGAACACACAGCCTCCTGCAAGACTAGCATGTGGTTAACGGAGGAGTGATTAAGCAGAGGCAGTAAAACACAGGCCTTTGTCCTTTCTCTTTCATTGGCCCTGTGTCGTCGTCCCCCCACCCCACATCTAAGTTATATTGCGGCGGTTGTTCCACCCCCCCCCCCCACCGGTTGTTAGCGCTGCAACAGGCCTGCACGTCTAATCTCTCCCATCACGCAGGCAGCATGACTTCAGTCTCGCCTTCTCCGGGAGACCAGCCGCGCGGCTAATACCACTTGCATCGGCGAGAAACCAAAGAAATTAAAAATAAGGCCAGCAATCCACTAAGAGCGGATTTTTTTTTAGCCAAAGCAAGCTTCCAGGGCTCAGCCTGGAAGAGTATTCATAAGTGAGAGTTTAGGGAGGAACTGGAATGAAAGCATGAAAGTAAGAGCAAGGAAAGTATTATCTGCCAAACCTGGAGTCCAACATGAGTCTCTTTTCTCTCTGTTCTTTATCTTGAATGAAAATGATTGCGGCTTGTGATTGTGTCTCATATTTGGCCTTTAGTCATTGTCTAAAGGCTACAGTCCAGGTTGTGTGACAGATAAAACTGCAGAAAGCAGTGGCCAATCAAATACGGCTCTCTCTGGACTGATTCCTGTGATCTGCAATATGAAAATGAAATGGCATTCATTCAAAACCAGTTACATTGCCCTCGTCAGTTTTTAGTTTTTAGTCTTTGTTCTCAAAGTTGTGAAGTCTGAACTAGTATCTTTGAGACAAAGTCAAAGAAATGGGCACTTATTCCATTCTGTCAGCCTACATGGGTATCTAAAGCATTTCCTTACTCCTGTTTAATCTTCCATCTGTGCATGTTGTCTAGTTTTGTCAAAATCTAAATCTGGCAATCCTAGCTGGAACTAGAAGGGTGAGTTAATTTTATATGCATTTTATTAGGCTGAAATCTTTTTAAAGAACTTCTGTTATGCTGTTCTGCCAAGGATGTGGAACAGGGGCAGAATATAGCACAGTCACGATGTAGCCTATTTACTTCAGTAAACATTGGCAACGATTGCGTCCCAGTGCTTAAGGTGAGATATGTGGCATATTTTATGGGTCGTTAAATGCCGTCATCACAAGTCTGAAGCTGAGACAGCTGCTCCTCTGTGTGCCAAAAACCTAGTGACTAAGTCACAGGGAGAAATCAGCGCCTTCTGGCTGTGTTTGAGAGAAGACATCTTGAGGACCTTAAAGAAGCAATGAAAACACATGATCAGGTTTTGTAGTCCGAGAGGCGTGCGAAGTAAATGTTTATTTCTCCGGTGTTGCTGAGCACCTCTTAAATGTCTTTGCAAAATGCCTGATTTGCCTGATCTTTTTTTTTTTCTCATTAAAAATGCAAATGGTTGCATAAGCTTGTTGATCCCGGTGATAAAACGTTTGTCCACGAAGCACACTTCAACCGGAATAGAATGAGGCGTCCGATCCTTCTCTCTCTCTCTTTTTTTGTTGTGCTGTAGTGGAGAGTGCAGTTAATCGCTGGTCTTTCTCATTGCCTGGTGTTTGCCGTGTGACTGCGTACACGTACTGTATAAACACGCTTAATGGTGTGTGTGTGTGTGTGTGTGTGTGTTTATCCCTCTTCCAGCCGAGCGATTGAACAGTGGCTGCCCCTCCGCCCCCCGCGTCTCGACCCCCCCTGCCCCCCCTGATGGACCGCATGAGGAAGATCAAGCGGCAGCTGTCCCTCACGCTGCGGGGGGGCAGCGGCGGGGAGAAGAGCCTGAGCGAGACCATCGCCTCCCAGGACACGGCGCACAGCGACTCCGGTAGCGTACATTCAGCACCGCGCGACGCCATTGGACAAAAAACCAGTAACACGGCCTGTGATTGGTGCAGAGCAAATACCGTGACCAATCATTGACCGTGTTATTGGCTTTCAAAGTTTTTTTTGCACGTGCCAGTTCAAGGTCTTACTAAATAAGGTCCTATATATACTCTGGACATCAGAGGAGTGTAATGGGTGGGGAGCTGGGCTTGTAACCCAAAGGTTGCAGGTTCAATTCCCAGATAAGAGACTGTCGTCATACCCTTTAGCGAGGTACTTGACCTGAATTGCTGCAGTATATATCCGGCTGTTAAAATGGATTCTGTGGAAAAATGCTATAAGACGTGTAAGTCGCTCTGGAAAAGAGCGTCTGCTAAATGCCAGTGTAGCAAACTGAGTGCTACCGCTCGTTTGAGAGATGAGAGAGAGACAAGTTCTTTTTCAGGACGCGACTGCGTCTTTTTATTTTCCGGCCGCCACGCGGCTTTCTGTTCGCAATACGCAAAACACAATACACAATACACAAGGTATTTTACAATTCACGGCTGACTGCCCGTCAGCTCTTCTTCCTCCTCCAGTTCTCCCCCTTCTCTCTCTGTCGAGCCGCTTTTAAACGTCCAGGCTCACTGTCGAGGTAATCAGCACATTGTCAATCAATCAAACAATTAACTATCCGTGCTGATTAATAAACCCCAACAGCCGTGGCGCAGAGTTCCGAGAGCCGCCCCGCCCACTCTCTCTCTGCAGCCAACGCAAAAACCACGCCCACCTTACCACATACCCCCACCGCCCGACTTAGGCCGGGGAGCCATCCGGCCGATGACCGACCCCCCCCCACCCCCTTCGGGGCGAGAGAGGAAGTCCGCCACCACCATCTGCGCCCCGGCCTATGAACCACCTTAAAATTAAAGGGTTGTAGAGCCAGATACCACCGGGTGATTCGCGGGTTGGTATCCTTCATGCGGTGGAGCCATTGGAGGGGAGCGTGGTCCGAACAGAGGGTGAATGGGCGACCCAGCAGGTAGTAGCGCAGGGACCCGACCGCCCACCGGATGGCGAGGCACTCCTTTTCTACCGTGCTGTACCTCGCCTCCCGCTGGGATAGTTTGCGGCTGAGGTACAGCACCGGGCGGTCGACTCCCTCCACCTGCTGGGTCAAAACAGCCCCCAGCCCTCTGTCCGATGCGTCGGTCTGCAGGATAAAGGGAAGAGAGAAATTAGGGGTGAACAAGAGCGGCTCCCCGCAGAGGGCTTCCTTTACCCTCTCAAACGCTCGCTGGCACGGCTCCGTCCACTGGACCGGATCTGAGGCACCTTTGCGAGTTAAATCAGTCAAGGGGCTGGTCAGCTGTGAAAACGCCGGAATAAACCGTCTATAGTAGCCGGCCAACCCCAAGAACCTCCTTACCTCTTTTTTCGTCTTGGGTCGTGGACAGGTCGCAATCGCCGCGGTTTTATCCACCAGAGGTCGCACCTGTCCACTTCCCAAGTGGTACCCCAAATACCGTACCTCCGCTCGGCCAATCGCACACTTCTTTGGGTTAGCCGTGAGCCCCGCCTGCCTCAAGGACTCGAGCACCGCCCCACATGCCGCATATGCTGTGCCCAGCTGCTACTGTGGATGATAACATCATCCAGATAGGCAGCAGCATACGCAGCATGCGGACGCAGCAGCCGATCCATCAGGCGCTGGAAGGTGGCTGGGGCCCCGAATAACCCAAACGGAAGTGTTCGGAATTGGTACAAACCGTCCGGAGCGGAGAAAGCCGATTTCTCTTTGGACTTTGCAGACAAGGGAATCTGCCAATAGCCCTTAGTCAGATCCAGTGTCGAGAAAAAACGAGCCGTGCCCAGCCGATCCAGGAGTTCGTCGACCCTAGGCATAGGATAGGCATCAAAATGTGACACAGCATTCACTTTCCTATAATCCACACAGAACCGAATAGAGCCATCCGGCTTACTTACCAGCACGATGGGGCTATTCCAGGCACTGTGGGACTCCTCTATTACACCCAACTCCAGCATGGCCTTTATTTCTGCCTGCACCAATTTCTTTTTGTGCTCCGGCAGTCTATAGGGGCGGGAACGTACCGTTACTCCCGGGGGGGTGTCGATATGGTGGTGTATGAGGTTCGTGCGTCCTGGTAGGGGAGAAAACACATCCGCAAACCGTTTTTGCAACATGGCAAGGTCTGCTCTCTGACTTGGCGAGAGGTGGCTATCTGAAAGGGGTGGGGTCTGATTGATTGAATTTACTACCTCCGGCCCCAGCTCGTCCCTCTCCTGATCCACCGTTACCAGAGAAACAGCCACCACCTCTTTCCAGGCTTTTAATAAATTGAGGTGATAAATCTGTTTCGCTCCCTCTCTATCAGCACGCTCCACCTCATAGTCAACCTCCCCAACTCGTCGTGTGACCACGAAGGGCCCTTGCCACTTGGCGAGTAATTTTGTACTGGAGGTTGGAAGTAATACCAGGACTTTATCTCCCGGCGAGAATTGACGTAGTTTCGTCCCTCTATTGTAGTGCCTCTGCTGACGTTCCTGAGCCTCGAGCAAATTCTCCCGTGACAACCGACCCAGTGTATGGAGTTTTGCTCGCAGGTCCATAACGTATTGCAACTCATTTTTGCTGGGGCTTGGACCGTCCTCCCAGCTTTCTTTAACTAGGTCCAATATTCCCCGAGGTTTTCTACCGAATAACAGTTCAAAGGGAGAAAATCCCGTGGAGGCCTGGGGAACCTCCCGCACTGCAAATAACAGAGGGACTAACCACTTATCCCAATTTCGGCTATCGTCGTGAATGAACTTTCGAATCATGGACTTCAGAGTTCTATTAAACCGCTCCACAAGCCCATCTGTTTGGGGATGGTATACACTGGTTCTAATAGAGCGGACGCCCAGTAATCCGTATAGCTCATTTAGTGTACGTGACATAAACGAAGTGCCCTGATCAGTCAGAATCTCTTTCGGGATTCCGACCCGGGAGATAATTTGAAACAGAGCTTGCGCAACACTCTTAGCTGAAATATTGCGCAACGGCACTGCTTCGGGATACCGGGTCGCATAATCCACCAAGACCAACACGAAACGGTATCCCTGGGTGCTCCGTTCAAATGGCCCGATGAGGTCCATAGCAATTCGATCAAAGGGAACCTCTATTAAGGGTAGTGGGCGCAACGGCGCTTTTGGGTGGCCGGGGGTTCACTAATTGACATTCGGGACAGGACGCACACCACCGACGTACGTCCGCCCAAATGCCCGGCCAGTAAAACCGAGCCATTATTCGGTGTAGTGACTTATCATACCCTAAGTGCCCCGCCATGGGTTGTAATGAGCCGCCTGGAAAACCATTTCCCGCGGTTTCTGGGTACCAACAACTGGGTCGTTTCTTCACCGGTCTGAGCGTCACGACACACTCGATACAACCTGTCTCTAATAATAGAAAAATAAGGGTGAGAGAGTACTGCATCGGGGCGCACCTGCTGACCATCAATCCGCATCACTTGGTCATAGGCAAAGCGTAAGGTGTCGTCCCGAGACTGCTCGAGTGGGAAATCCTCCGCGGTTGGAATACAGGACCCCGGGAGTCTCAACCGGAGGCTCGCCTGGGTCCCTCCCCGCCCCGGCCGTGTCGGACGGCCCTGCGTCACCACCGTCAACAGCACACACGTCACACTTCCCTATCGGTCGTGATCGCAACCCCAGTATGTTTCTAGAGATCTCCCTAAACCCCGCCCAATCAGTACCCAAGATTAGGGGATGCGCAAGCCGGAGCTAACCGCAGCCTTCACCATATGCGTTTTTCCCTGGTAACAAATTTCCACGGGTACTACCGGATACTTGTGCACATCTCCATGCACACACCGAATGGAAACCCAGGGTGCCTTTACCAATGCCTCGGTTCGAACCAGGTTTTGCTGGATCAGGGACTGCATAGCCCCTGAATCCAACAGCGCCCGGTGTTCACTCCCTTGCACCCTTACCGGATGCAGTACGCCCCTCCTGATCGGGAGCGGAAGTGGGCGGCCCGACCACCCGGACCACCTGCCCCACTTCCATAAGTGGACAATCGCGGCGCAGGTGACCCAGCTGTCCGCACCGCCAACACCCCGGTCCGAGCGTCTGAGGCGCCCTCTGCGAGCCGGAGCCCCCGCCACTGAGCCTGGACCTGGAGAGGGAATCGGAAAAAAGGGGGATTAGTTTGAGGCAAGGGAGGGGCAGAGCCCGGGGACAGGGAAGGGGCCAGCACGAGGAGGGGGTCTCCTCCTAGGCGCCGGTTCCGGCCGTGCTTGCTGCTGGGCGCTGGGGTATAGCACTAGGTGGTCTTCCGCCAGGGTAACCGCCCCTCTAGGTTGGTCGGGCGATGGCAGCGCACCCAATTGGCCGTTCCCTCCGGCAACCCTTCCAGGAACTGTTCCAGTATAACCTGCTCCACCACGCCCCCGGCGGACCGGGTCTCTGGTTGCAGCCAACGCCGGGCCATGTGGGTTAGCCTTTGGGCGTATGCGAAGGGACGGTCCTCCGCCACCAGTTTCGCCGTCCGGAACCGGCGCCGGTAATCCTCCGTGCTGCAGCCCAGTCGGTCCAGGATCGCCCTCTTCACAATCTTGTAATCCGCCCGGGCTCCGGGCGGCAGTCCATGCGCCGCCTGCTGAGCTTCCCCGGTTAAAAGGGGCAGGAGGTGTACAACCCACTCCTCGTGGGGCCACTGACACGCCTCCGCTGCCACCTCAAAACTTTCCACGAAGGCCTGGATGTCATCTTCGGCGGTCATTTTTGGTATGTGGATCCGGAGAGGGGATCGGGACGGCGGGTCCCGGGAGCTGGTTTCCCCGGCGGCAGCCAGCTGTCGCAGCGCCTGGGTCTGGAGGGAGGCTTGTGCACGCAGAGCCTCCATCTGCTCTGCGTGTACGGCCGCCTGCCGCTCCTGCATCTGGGCCATCCCTCCAGCATCCTCGCCAGCGCTACGAGAGGCTGCGCCGTCTCGCTCCGGTTTGGGTCCATCTCTGACCTTCTCTCTCTCTCTCTTCCTGCCGTCCCCCCGCACGGGCCACCACTGTAGCAAACTGAGTGCTACCGCTCGTTTGAGAGATGAGAGAGAGACAAGTTCTTTTTCAGGACGCGACTGCGTCTTTTTATTTTCCGGCCGCCACGCGGCTTTCTGTTCGCAATACGCAAAACACAATACACAATACACAAGGTATTTTACAATTCACGGCTGACTGCCCGTCAGCTCTTCTTCCTCCTCCAGTTCTCCCCCTTCTCTCTCTGTCGAGCCGCTTTTAAACGTCCAGGCTCACTGTCGAGGTAATCAGCACATTGTCAATCAATCAAACAATTAACTATCCGTGCTGATTAATAAACCCCAACAGCCGTGGCGCAGAGTTCCGAGAGCCGCCCCGCCCACTCTCTCTCTGCAGCCAACGCAAAAACCACGCCCACCTTACCACAGCCAGTAATCTGACTCTACTGTGTACTGTGACTCTGGTACAATACACTCAACCCAGCATACTGTCATTTTGGTGCAGTGTATTGGAACCTGTATATACACTCAGCCCTTCTAGAACTATAGACTCAACCCAGCATACTCTCATTTTGGTGCAGCGCGTTGGAACCTGTATATACACTCAACCCTTCTGGTACTGTACACTCAACCCAACATACAGTCATTTTGGTGCAGTACATTGTAACCTGTATATACACTCAGCCCTTCTAGAACTATAGACTCAACCCTGCATACTGTCATTTTGGTGCAGCGCGTTGGAACCTGTATATACACTCAGCCCTTCTAGAACTATAGACTCAACCCAGCATACTCTCATTTTGGTGCAGCGCGTTGGAACCTGTATATACACTCAACCCTTCAGGTACAGTACACTCAAACCCTGCGTATCGTAACTCCGGTTCGTCACTTCCCACCTCAGATAAATGACGACTTTATTCTGGTCGAGCCCGTCTCCGGGGGGACCTTTGCTAACTGGAAGAGTAAACGTTTACAGCAGAATGACACGAACGTGAGATCATCATTGCTGAGTCACCTGGAAGCCTCATTCAAAGCCCCCTAGTTATTTACCTGGGTAATGCGGTTAATGGGGAATGTAACTGTGGCTGTTTGGACTGCTATATGTTAGCACGATGTAGCATGCAGAACCTGTCTCTCTTACTGCAATCACCATGCAGTATATTTCACTAATAAATCTGGGCGCTACGTTATTAATACTGTAGATGCGTTTTCCTGGCTGAGGTGGTAATCCTATCCTCTGGAGCCTGGGTCTGCTCTCTGTTCTCTCATTTGAGTGCCGTATTATTGGAAATGTAAATTGAATTTACTGTACACTGAAAATAATTAGTTTTCCTAGCTGATGGGGGGGGGGGGGAGGAAATGTAAATACAATGACACAGTTATTGTTTTTTCCATTTTGAAAGTTAGCTATGCAGGTAACGGAAATTTCTACTCTCGTTTATATTTGAAATGAGGTAGGAGTACACACAGCACAGGTGGACGTGCTGAAGCGGTTGGATGTGTTTGAACTGTACCTGGCTGTAAAAAAAAGACCTTTTTAAATTTTAACCTGAGGCACTCTGATGCTCGCTCATGCCTGCTCGGGATGGGGATATCTCGGGCTGAAGCGAAACCTGAGTGAATCGGACGTCTTCGTTTTTAAGACCTCTCGCAGAGATTTAGATTTACGAATTGATATGTGTCCTGGCGAGAAGCACGGCAGTCTTCACCGCTGGTGGCGAGTAGCATTCGATATCGATTCGCGTTTGAGATCCGCCTACGAAGCCTCTGAGAGAAAAATGAGATGGGTTGGCACATTTCTCATGGTTCCCCACTTTCTCCATTCACTTCCTCATTTATTCACCAGTTCCCAGCACCCAATAAGATGTCTTACTGTCGAAAAATGTTTTTTGTAAAAAAAATAAAATAAAAATAAAAAATAAATAAAAAAATTCAGTAATACTAGAACTTAAGTACTATGGGTTCCATACTGTTTCGGGGTAATAGAAGGTTACATTGCATATATTGCAGAGTTAGCCACATGTGTATATACCAGTGATGCTGGTATGGGGCAGTTTATGGGTTTGACTTTGTACCCCTGCCGAAATTCCCAAAATGACTGCGATCAACGTTTAAGGGAAAAGTTGCGCTTTCAAGTGAAAGCGGACAGCCTCATTGGATAGACTTTAGCCGCGTTTCCACTGCAGGAACTAGGGTCTAAATTTAGTTCCCTGCTCGGGGGGTAGTACTTTCCGAAAGTACAGGAACCTTTTGGGTGGAGCTTGCAGCGATGAACATTTCTGATTGGTCGAGTACTCGCAGCATTTTTTTGAGTTCATTTTCAGGCGCCATGTTTAAAAATATGCAGGCGCAAACCGATTTATTTTCATAATAACTTCAAATCAAACTTGTATGTTATGCGGCGCAGTAGCCTAGTTTTGGTTATAGTCTGCCAACGTCTTGGAATTATAATGTGTGCTCTTCTGTTCTTTTCTTGCTTTAGTATTCGTTTTATAAAATGCTAAGCATTCGTGCTGGGACAGCATATTACGTACCAAAACATTCAAACGGATTAATTCGGTTGCTGTTTATTTTCTTCCGGATTTTCTTTGTTAGCCCGTTGTAATTGACTTATCAGAGTGCCAAATCATTAAGATGACATCAGAGGTGGTAGTAAGTGTCTTCTGCTCAAAGACAAGACAACTAGGTTTGGTTTTATGATGTAGGAAAACGTTTTGTATTATTATTATTTTAGTTCTGTAGTTAAATGGATTTTTTAAAAATCATTTTAATGGGAAATAATATAATGATAGATGGCATAGCCTGGACCTGTAATGAATTCCTGGCCCTCTCTCTGACTGGTTTAAACATGGACTAAAGCACGTACAAAGCAGAGGTTTGTCTTAGAGATTTATTTTTTGTCTATTGGCAATCCCCATTTTGAACAGAGTAATCAACTTACAGTACTATCGGTGAGCGGATTGCTCATAAGAATTACAGCAGTCGTTCCTTAGCGGCATGTGTGCATGTGGGGGACCTGTAGTTCAATATGGAAATTACATCATATATCTCTGGGGCAGAAAATCCATGGAATATAAACTAGTTTAAAACCAGACAAATTTCCTCACCTTGTTTCCTGATCATTCTGAACACGATAGGGTAGATTCCAAGTGTCACACGATCGAAAGGGCTGTCATCTAAAAAAGAGGGCCACCATTGACTGCTGTATTGACTTACATCGCAAACTGTAGTCTTTCCCCAGTGATATAACCTTTGAGCCTTTTGAGCCAGAATGGCTTTCCCTGTCATAACTTCCTGCTCAGAGTCCTGAAATACTTGTCATTACCCAACCTGATGCCATCCACACCATGGCAACTGATATATTTTAGATGTGTGTCAAAATCTTTTCATAGCATTCATGTACTCATCTCATATTTTGGCTTATTCATCAGGGATGGTGTGTGTACACAAACTATGTGCAATTCCCCTTGGTGCTGTTCACACCAAGTCCTGGACCAAATATGGTCAAGAAACATGACTTATTCTTGTCCACATTGTTTTATCTTGCTCAAACTTGGCACATTAATTGTCCAGATTTGAGTGATTTAAGGTGTCCAATCTTTTCTCAAAAGGGCCGGTGTGGGTGTGGGTTTTTGTTTCAACCCAGCACTATCACCCCTAATGTTAATTAGCTAATAAGTCCTCAGCCAAGACCTTGATAAGTAGGATCAGATGTCTTAGTGCAGGGCTAAAGCAAAAACCTGCACCCACATTGGCACTTTTCGGATAAGGCTGAACACCCCTGCCCTGGGTCATGGACTTCAACTATAATGACCACATATTTCCCACATAATTCATTTTTCACATTTTTGGGGTGAGTTTGTTGATATCACTGATTTCACAATGGGCTCACACATGATTTCTGGGTCATGTTCTCCCGGCTCTTGGTCACTGGCCTTGCCCACTCCACACAAAAAAACATGATTTGTGGGATGAATAAAGACGAAGGCCATTTTATCCTCCTCTTCCTCCGTTCTTCTGCTTGGGTGTTAAGTGTGTAATCAGTGGAGGTAGAGGCATTTTTTGAGCATCATCTTCTGGGACAGTCCAGCTTGTATGTGCATGTTTAATGTGCATCTTGGTTTTAAGGATGGTAAAGGTGTTTATGCTCCATTCTGAAATTTTAAAAAAATATTAAATTTCAGAAAAATTTTCCAAATTTTAAACAGTTTCCAGGTTTTTAAAAAAAAAAAATGGGGAAGGCTTTAAGGGCAAATTGAACTAGTACTACAAATTCCATCTGAGAAAGTTGATCTCCCGAGAGACGAGGGTGTCGGGCGTAACCGTGCGTGTGTGGGATAGTGGAGCTGATCTCTCCTGCTTGCTGTTTTTCTTTTAACCCCCGAAAAAGCATGAACTCTCCAGCATGGCCTCCCTTGCTCACACTGCTCTGCATTGATGGTCAAACCGCTTTTACTTTCATCGCAGAGGTTCACACTTGTACGAAACAACTTCAGTTCTCTCTCTCCTCACCACTGGCCTTCCAGCTTAAACCTTGGGCTGTCTGAGGGCACCTCGTCACTTTTGAATGGTGTTCAAGTCACGGCTAACGATAACGAATGCATTGCTCTGGTGGTGTCTGCCATTATGCAATTAGTCTTAAGGGTGGTGTTCGCAAACCCACAGCTGAATTATTTTTTTAAAAGTGACTAACGCTGAATTATGTGCACCAGCTTTTTATTTGACTGTACCTCTTCAGCAGAACTGTACTAGCATTAACCCTTTAAGGTGTTGAATGTTCTTAACTGAAAGTTCTAATGCTGATGTCACAATCACTACTGGTTACTGAAAGCAGTGGAATTCTAGAACACTGACTTAGAATGAACATTCTAAAAAACCTACTCTTCAAAGTGTAGTGACCTGAAATCAAGCATACGGAGCAGTGAAAACTCTATTAATTGTCATTAAGAGGAGAGCTGCTGCTTAGTGACCGTTGTGGTTATCATTTCAGGTGACAAATACTGAAGGTGTTCCTTGCAAATAGACCCTGTTTTTTTTTTTTTATTTAGCCTCTTAGGTAATTAATAAAAATAAAAAAACACACCTCCATGATTGTTGGGGTATGTTTTTTGTTTCCCTGTTTTATTTTATCGGTTCTTTGATTTAATTTGAAGTTACCTGCTCTTTTTTCCTTTTCTTGTCTTCTTTCCTCCCCCCTGTTTCTCCTCTCCGTTTTGTCTCCCCCCGTTTGCCCCCCTTCATTTTTCCCCACCTATAAATTTTACTTTTGTAATCCGCCTTTCGTTCCCTCGTTTGTTTCCTCGTTTTTCTGTCCATCCCGTCCTCTCTTCTGATTTTTTTTTCTTTTGTGGCCGATCATTTTCTCTCTTTATCCTTCTCTTTCTCTCCACCTCTCCTGTTATGTGGTTGTCTCTTCTTTCTTTTTTTTTGCACTACCTTTCATTCGCTTGGCCTCCATCTTTGCCCTCTCTTACCTTTCTGTTTCTACCCTTTCATTATCTCACCTGCTACCTTCCCTTCTTTCTCTTATTCTCAACCCCCCCCCCCCCCCACCCCCCGTGTGACCTGGCTGTATCCATCCGCACCATTCCCTCGTTCTCATCCCCCATCGTTCTCCCCCTGCTCTCTCCTTCCTCTGTGCTACCTCCTCCCAACCTGTCGTCACCACCGCTTCCCTCCCCGCGGCCCATGTGTGTGCCCCCCATGTCGTGCCCCCTCCCCCTCCCCTCGGCCCTCTGTGTGCCCCCTGTGTCGTGCCCCCCCCCCCCCCCTTCCTTCCCCTCCCCTCGGCCCCTCTGTGCCCCTGTGTCTGCCCCCCCCCCCTCCTTCCCCTCCCCCTCGGCCCCTCTGTGTGCCCCTGTGTCGTGCCCCCCCCCCCCCCCCTTCTCTCTCCCAGACGCCATGTCAGTGAGGGGCAGTGGCGGCGTGCGGGGCGCAGTGAGGGGCGCGGGGCGTGCAGGAAGCTCCTTCAGCATGCACTCGCTGCTGCAGTCCTACGGCCCCACCCTGCGCCGACCCCGCGGCCTGGGCCGCAGCCTCAGCTCCTATCTCAACCACACCACACGACTGGGTACAGAGAGAGAGTGTGTGTGTGTGTGTGTGGTGTGTGTGTGCTCAACCACACCACACGACTGGGTACAGAGAGAGAGAGAGAGGGAGAGAGAGAGAGTGTGAGAGAGAGAGAGGGCGTGTGTGTGTGTGAGAGAGAGAGAGACAGAGAGAGGTGTGTGTGTGAGAGAGAGAGAGAGAGAGAGAGAGGGCGTGTGTGTGTGTGTGTGTGTCTCAACACACCACATGACTGGGTACAGAGAGAGAGAGAGGGAGAGAGAGAGTGTGGAGAGAGAGAGAGGGGTGTGTGTGTTAGAGAGAGAGGAGAGAGAGAGAGTGTGTGTGAGGGAGAGAGAGCGAGGGCGTGTGTGTGTGTGCGTGTGTCTCAACCACACCACACGACTGGGTACAGAGAGAGAGGGAGAGAGAGAGTGTGTGTGTGTGAGAGAGAGTGTGTGTGTGTGTAGAGAGAGAGGGAGAGAGAGAGAGTGTTGTGTGTGTGTGTGTGTGTGTCTCAACCACACCACACGACTGGGTACAGAGAGAGAGAGAGTGTGAGAGAGAGTGTGAGTGTGAGAGAGAGGGAGAGAGAGAGTGTGAGAGAGAGAGAGTGTGTGTGTGTGTGTGTCTTAACCACACCACACGACTGGGTACAGAGAGAGAGAGGGAGAGAGAGAGTGTGTGAGAGAGAGAGAGGAGAGAGAGAGAGGGTGTGTGTGTGAGAGAGAGAGAGAGAGAGAGAGAGAGGGCGTGTGTGTGTGTGAGAGAGAGAGAGACAGAGAGTGTGTGAGAGAGAGGGAGAGAGAGAGGGAGAGAGAGAGAGAGAGGGCGTGTGTGTGTGTGAGAGAGAGAGAGTGAGTATATGTTAGTGTGAGAGAGAGTGTGTGTGTGAGAGAGAGAGAGTGAGAGAGCGAGAGAGTGAGTGAGTCTGTGTGTGTGTGTGTGAGAGAGAGAGAGTGAGTATATGTTAGTGTGAGAGAGAGTGTGTGTATGTCTGTATGAGAGAGAGAGAGTGTGTGTGTGTGTGTGTGAGATAAAGAGCTGAGCTGTGGTTGTTGTGTGTGCAGAAATAGTCCATGAGGATGTGAAGATGGGTTCTGATGGGGAGAGTGACCAGGCTTCAGCCACCTCCAGCGACGAAGTGCACAGTCCTGTCCGCGTGAGACTGAGGAACAACCCAGGCCGCAAGACCAACAGATGCCCCACACAACACACACACACACACACCAGCACACACACACACACACTCACACCACACACACATGCACCACACCACACACAGCACACACACACACACACACACACACACCTAGACACCCTCACATACACACACACTCACGCACACACACCTGCACCACACACCTACACTCACACACGCCTACACAACACCACACACACACACAACACATACGCACACACACACCTACAATTACACCTACACTCACACACACAACTACACACACGCCCCCACACACACATACACACAGTCAGGCAGACACAAACGTACACAGTCATACAGTATACAAGCGCATGCACGCTCACCTGTACCTGCGTGCCACACATCGCTCGTGAGGTCTTAATCAGTCTTCTCTGGAGGTTAAGTAAAACATCTGAGCTTCTCGCTAGGGTTACTGGGTCCATATTAATCTGCATCCCCGCGGCCCATTGACAGTGCCAAGTCTGCTGTCAGGTTAGCAGGGACCTTGATGTAATATATGACATATTTTACTGCCGGCTTTAATTGCACAGCAGCCACGAAAAGGAAATGTGCCTGTTTCAGCAGTTGGCCTGAGGGCCAAAGGGATCAGAATTGCCCTGAATGAACCTACGGTGATATGCCAGATGGAGCTTCTCATCTTGAGAGTCTCCATGCATACATGCACTTATACTTCCACACGTAAATATAGAGTGAGCTTCATAATATTTGGGACGAGTGCATGCGATTCTGTGCAAGGGGGAGCTTTCCCCCCACCTGTGAATCAGTCCCAGGGTTTCTGGAGCCTCTGTCCTGACCCCCGTTCTGCCCCCCCCTCCTGCCCCACCCCCCTCGTTCTCAGGACATCAACAAGCGCCTGTCCCTGCCGGCGGACATCCGCCTTCCCGACGGCTACCTGGAGAAGTTCAGCCTGAACAGCCCGCTGTTCGACAAGCCCCTCAGCCGCCGGCTGCGGAGGGTGTCGCTGGTACTGCCTCTCTCTCTCTCTCTCTCTCTCTCTCTCTCTCTCTCTCTCTCTCTCTCTCTCTCTCTCTCTCTCTCTCTCTCTCTCTCTCTCTCTCTCTCTCTCTCTCTCTCTCTCTCTCTCTCTCTCTCTCTCTCTCTTCTCTCTCTCTTTACCTTTCTATCTTTCTTCTCTCTCTCTGCTTCTCTCTCTCTCTTACCTTCTCTCCCTCTCTCCCTCTCTCTCTTCTCTCTTACCTTTCCTCTCTCTCTCTCTCTCTTCTCTCTCTTTCTCTGTCATCCCTTGTTTCATTATTCACCCTTCCTCTGTCCTCACAGCAGCCTCCTCTTTCTTCTCTCTCTCTCTTCCCTCTCATCCCTCCCTTCATTATTAACCCTTCCTCTCTCTCCTCACAGCAGCCTCCTCTTTCTTCTCTCTCTCTCTCTCTCTCACTCTTTCCCTCTCATCCCTCACTTCATTATTAACCCTTCCTCTCTCTCCTCACAGCAGCCTCATCTTTCTTCTCTCTCTCTCTCTCTCTCTCTCACTCTTTCCCTCTCATCCCTCGCTTCATTATTCACCCTTCCTCTCTTGTCACGCCTTTCCTCTTTTTTTTTTCTAACGAAAAAATCTTTCGGAGTTCTATTTCCATCTTTTTTTCCCCCTCTGATCTGTTCCCTCACTTTTATAACTTCGCCTCACGCTCCCTTTCTTTCTCTGCTATCCTTTTTTTTCTCTTCTCAGTCTTCTCAGATGCGTCTCTCGCTCTGCTCTTTTCTTTTCTCGCTCTTGGCCTGCCCTGACCTCTGTGTGCTTATGGCCAGTGAGTACTGGGCTGGTTCAGCGCCACTGGGCTGGTTCTGTCACGCTGTTGTCTCCACACTCTCATGCGTGTGCCTGTGAGTGTCCTCATCTTTGCCAATTCTCTGTCCGTCTTTTTCAAGTGTATCCAGCCCTGACTCTTCTGTTCTTTTCTTAGCATTCACATCCTCTCCCCCTCCAATTCTCAGATTGCCTGTGAACTGTCACCTGCTTCTCTCTCTCTCTCTTTCCCTCCCTCTCTCTCTTTCTCTCACTTCCTCACTTTCGCATCTTTTTTTTTGTTTGTTCATTTCCTCATTTCTTTCTTTATTACCTTTTTATATTTCTCTATCTCAAACACAGATTCCCATTTTAACTGCTGTTGGAATCCCCCTCTCCCTCTGGCTAAATACACTGCCTTCCCTGCTCTCTCTCTCACTCCATCTCTCTCTCTCTCTCTCTGTCTGTCTCTCTCACTCTCTCTCTCTCTCTGTCTGTCTCTCTCTTTCTCTCAGTCTCTCTCTCTTTAGAAAGCTGAGAACTGCAGAAAAGCATAGCTTTTAATGTCCAACCGTAAGTCAAGTTAATTGCACAACAATTAGGCCCGAGTGCCTTCAGCAGTTCATAGCGGTGTGTGCAGTTGTCAGCGCTCCAGACTCTGAAGCAGAGGAGCGTAACTAGGAGAATTAGGAGAACAGAAAAAAGGGATGGACGGTTGCTCCTCCCCTTCCCCTTGCTGCAATTCTCATTCCCTGTTACAGTTTTATGAGAAGCCGTGTTGTAGTCCAAACAGAATCTGGAATAGGTGTTATGGGGGGGGGGGGGGACGGTGCTGGTTCGTATTCCGTATGTCTAAAACACACACACACACACACGCACACACACACACACACTGTGGGTTGACATTGGGGCATTCCGAAACTTTTTTTTTAATGTCTCGCTGTCCGGTTTTCTGTTTCCAGTCGGAGATCGGCTTCGGAAAGCTGGAGACGTACGTGAAGCTGGACAAACTGGGAGAGGTATGGAGCTCGCTGCTGACCCCCTCACCCCTCTTGTTTTCTGCCAGTTCTGTTTGTTTTGTGTTTATCTGTTAATTTGTTAATTTGTTTACAGGATATACAGTTATGTGAATATTCTACCCAGAGATCACCAGGCTGATTATATTGATTACTCTCCAGATGCTAGCAAAGTAAATGAATACTAATAGAAACGGATGTTTACAGAATTTTTTTTAGAACTCCAGAGTTGTCGTCCACATCTAGGATTCAGAATCTAGGGACAACAAATAAATAGTTCATATTATTAATATTCTTGCTTTCAAGTGTGGTGAATATTAGAGATCCCTTTGTTATGAGTCATTATTTACACTGCCAGTTCATACAACTCTTCAACAACTTCAGATTCCTTTGATGTATGCATTTTGCACTGCATGTAAATGAAGGTGTGTGTGATTTTGTGTGCTTGTGTGTGTGTTTGTGTGGGGGCTGTGTGTGTGTATGTGTGAGTGTGAGTGTGAGTGTGAGTGTGAGTGTAGGAGTGTGAGTGTGAGTGTGATGTGTGTGTGTGTGTGTGTGTGTGAGAGAGAAGAGAGAGAGAGATGAGACAGAACGATGAGAGATGTGATTATTGCAGCGAGTGACCGTACATCCCGTTGTCTCTTCCAGGGGACCTATGCTACTGTGTACAAGGGCCGCAGCAAGCTGACGGACAACCTGGTGGCCCTCAAAGAAATCCGCCTGGAGCACGAGGAGGGGGCGCCCTGCACTGCCATCCGAGAGGGTGAGACCCGCGCCCCCCCCCCTCCCCCCTCCCCCCCCGGTCCCCCCCCTCCCCAAACCGCAGGAGTAACGCTCCCCTCCCCTCCTCTCCCTCCTCTCAGTGTCCCTGCTGAAGGACCTGAAGCACGCCAACATCGTGACTCTGCATGACATCATCCACACGCAGAAGTCGCTCACGCTGGTGTTCGAGTACCTGGTGAGTCGTGCGCTGGGGGTTAGCGCATCTCCGGGGGTAACGCTCCCCGGCGGGGAGGCCCCTCCCACCTCCCCGTTCCCCCCTCTCCTGCACCGCCGTCCGCCCCAGCACTGACAGAACCAGCAGCAACACTGACACAATCGCAAATCTGCTAGCACTACACTGACAGACCAGCACCTGAACATACCGCAACATGACAGACCAGAGCAACACTGACACTAATCTGCAACACGGACTGGACCAGCAGCAACACTGACAGACCCAGCGACCCTGACAGGAAAAAGCAACACAGACAGTACCAGCAACACTGACAGAACCAGCAGCAACACTGACAGAATCAGCAACACTGACACTAATCTGCAACATGGACTGGACCAGCAGTAACACAGACAGACCCAGCAACAGTGACCGGAAAAAGCAACACTGACAGAACTAGCAACACTGACAGAACCAGCAACACTGACAGAACCAGCAACACTGACAGAACCAGCAACACTGACACTAAGAGCAACACTGACAGAACCAGCAACACTGACAGTAACACTATCCGCCACCAACATTCCCTGATCCCTGTCACACATGGTCGCACATTCTAGTTTACGGTGTGCGCTCTTTTCTTGTCCTTCATGTTTTTCTCGTGTCCTGAGCTCCGCTCCGTAGCAGATGGTAGCGATGACGCTGTCCTGTTTCTCTCTCTCCCAGGATAAAGACCTGAAGCAGTATTTGGACGACTGCGGCAACTGTATCCACATGCACAACGTCAAGGTGAGGCCTGGAGCTGCCGGGGGGGCTCCTGCCGAAACGTCGGGTGTTTTTCCAGCTGGTTCCAGTGGGACACTGGATCAAAACAGCTGCCATTGCGAGCTGGTTTACTCTGAACTGGAGCTCTGTTTTAGTGCACTGTGCTGTGTCTGCATCAAAAGGCCAATTGTCTACTGCTAGCCGCCTGGTTGACCTGCCCCCCATGAGAAGGCCGCTAAGTTCTCAAAGGGGGAGTGAACTGTGTGCATCAAGCTTAGTGTTAATAACACAAACCTAACACACGTCTTTCAAATATTTAATTCCTGATCCTATCTCCTCTGTCCTCCCTCTCACCATGATTCTCCCTCTTTCTCCTGTTCCCCCTTTCTCCTCTTCTATTCTACCTCTTCTTCTTCTTTCCTTAGCCCAGGGGTGTCAAAATAAGTTCCCAGGGGGCCACAGTGTCTCCAGGTTTTTTGTGGTTTCCTTTCAATTGGCTGCCGGTTAAGGGCTTGAGGAAAAAAGTGTGTGGATTTGTTAGCCCTTCAGTGACTTACTGTAGACCACTGCCGCTGAAAACACCCCAAAAACCAGCAGACACTGCGGCCCTCTAGGACTGGAGTTTGATACCTGTGTTTTTGGACTTTCTCCTTCTACTCTCTCTCCCTCTTCTATCTATTTCTTCTTTATCTGCTTACTTATTCTTCCTTATCCTACTTACTTACCATACCTCCCTCCTTTCTTCTCTCCTCCTCCCCTTTCTCTCCCCTTCTCCGTTTACTCCCTTTTTCTCCCTCTCTTCTCCCTCTTCTCCCCTCTCTCCACGGTCCCTCTCTCCTCCCGCCGCGCAGTGTTCTTACGTCTCTCTCTCTCTCTCTCTCTTTTCCTCAGCTCTTCCTGTTCCAGCTGCTGCGTGGGCTGAACTACTGCCACCGGCGCAAAGTCCTCCACCGGGACCTCAAACCGCAGAACCTTCTCATCAACGACCGCGGGGAGCTCAAACTGGCCGACTTCGGTCAGTAGCGCCCCCTGTGGCGTCTGTCGGAACTGTCTCTTGATGGCTCTGTCCACCGATTGGTCTGCTGGTGCTGTCGGTGGTGCTGGTTCTGTCCGTGTTTCTGGTTCTGTCAGTGTTGCTTTTGCTGTCAGGGTTGCTGGTATACTGTCAGTGTTTGTCTTTTAACTGTTCATGAGCTATTCTGCTCTTTGTTTATGGTGGTTTTCGTTTTCTTTTATTATGTGGGTGGCAATGCTGTATCCACGCTGCTTTGAAATGTATAAGTTTAGAAGATAGAACATATTTATGCGCATATTTAATCTGGTTACAGTAAAATAAAGACTCAATATAAGCTTTATAAGCTTTTATTTAAATTACGTGTGTGTATGTGCTGTATAGAATATGCTGTATGTGTTGAGGTCCTACCTGGACCACCATCAGGGGGGCACAACCACTTACGTTGTCCCGGGCCCTGGGGGGGGGCCCAGTGGTCTATGATTATTACTGTCCCTGGCCTGGGAATAGTATAATAATATAATTTTGTCCCGGGTCCAAGAATTTCAACCCAGGAGACCTGGGTACTGTTACTGTGCTCATTCTCTGGAGAGAAAAGACTGGAAATGTTTTGACTGGTTGAACTTAAGCAGCCAAAGAGATTCTTAAAGTCTGTTTATTTATTTATTTATTTATTTATTTATTTATTTATTTATTTATTTATTTATTTGTTTGTTTATTTATTTGTTTATTTATTTATTATTTATTTATTTATTTATTTTATTTAATATTTATGTACTATGTTATGGCAGCACAGTACACAGTAAACCCTTCCTCCCTCCCTCTCTCTCTCCCTCTCTCTCTCTCTCTCTCTCTGTCTCTGTCCCTCCCTCCCTCCCTCCCTCCCTCCCCCAGGTCTGGCCCGGGCCAAGTCTATTCCCACGAAGACGTACTCCAACGAGGTGGTGACGCTATGGTACCGCCCCCCCGACATCTTGCTGGGCAGCACTGACTACTCCACCCAGATAGACATGTGGTGAGGCTGCGCTTTCCGTTTCCTTTTTGTATTACAGGGGTTTTTACAAACCACGGTGGTGTTTATAGGGTTAAAATGTTAACTGCTCTGTAATTCTATCATAGCCATTCCTATATTCTTTGGATTTCATATACAGTGGTGAACTTACTGACTGGCCTGTTGCCTTTTAATTTTTTTTATTAAATATATAAAGCAGCTGTGAGCTTTTAGGTGGTGTTATGAAATTCAGCCTGAATCTATGTTGAGGGCTTGAGTGAGCGAGTGGGTTGCAGGGGGTCTAAGGCTAAGCTCTTGAACAGAATGATTCAAACACGTATTCTTAAAATGCAATTGAGGACTATTGATCGTGTGGATTATGTCATGTGGATTATCATGTTTTGTTGAAATTATTTGCTGTTATTCCGTTGGGAATGTGAGTCTTGACATGAAACGAATGTGCATCTCAGTTAGTTTTAACTCTGCAAAAACAGCACATTCTTTTTTTGTTGAGTTGTTCATTTAAATAAATAGGCATTAAGTCCTTTGAGTAACTGTGTTTACACAGTTTAAATAAAATACTTGTTAATATAAGTCTCCTAATTGTTGCATATGTACTGTGGTACTGTAGATATTATGGGGTTGAACTGTATGGAACTTTTTCACTTACGGTAAATTAACCCTGTGAAGAGTAGTTTTTTTTAGAATGTTTATTCAAAATTATAAGTCCGTGTTCTAGAACTCCACTGCTTTCAGTCACCAGCAGTGATTGTGACATCAGCATTAGAATGTTCAGTTAAGAACACTCTAATCACACATGTGTGTGAACTTATATACTTTAAAGATGACCTCAGTCCGTCTTGTCCTCTCTCTCTCTACCCCAGGGGAGTAGGGTGCATCTTTTACGAGATGTCCACCGGTCGGCCCCTCTTCCCCGGCTCCACAGTGGAGGAGGAGCTGCACTTTATCTTCAAGCTGCTGGGTAAGGGCCCCCCACCGACAGGACAAGCTGTTGCATGGAGCAGGGCTCAGCTGGGGGGCGTTTTCTGGCACTGCTAAAGATCAGGGGCTCTGGTGGGGGGGGAGGGGGTCCTGGGGGCCACTTCCACCGGGAGGAAGTCTTCTGAATGTCATGCAGTAATTTGTAAACGAGGGGGCGGGGTTTCGGAGATTGTGAGTGTAGTGTGACTTTGTTATTTAGTGACAAATTGTAGTTCAATTTGAATGAGAATGTAGGATAGGCATATTAGCATTGCTTCTGCTGTGCTCAGTATACCTATCATAGATGTTGAATGTTTATACTGTTAGCTGTTATATTATGTTTGTGATGACTGAATAAAAAATACTACTACTACTACTACATTAACCATTAGCATCAGCAGTATGCTTAATGTGAACTTGCTATCTCACTACACAAAAAATCATTCCAAAGGGCAGTTTAAATTCCTGATGAGCGGTACCGACAGTGGCCATTTACAGCCAGAAAAGTCACAGGAAGCAGTTGCAGGTTTGTTCCTGTCCGGTGGAGTATTTTAGGCGGCCACCTTTCACCATATCTCCAATTTTCAGTGCCACTCCTCCTAAAGGCTGCAGTATATTTAAGCAGTGTCGCACTCAAGGTCGTGCCTTTATACCGTACATCAGCACGGCTGTGATTCGGTCGTAGGCACTCTCCCTGCGGCCTCACGTCCAGTTTAATCACGACCGTGCTGATGTACAGTACCACGGCACAACCTCCCTAGTGCTATTGCTTTTATACGCCAGTTCTACTGGCCTTCAAGCTATCTTATCGAGTAATAATTGAAGTTGTAGTTTATTTTGCTCCGTCAACAGGTATTATTGTTCCTTCAGATTCCGTTTAAATGAATTTTTTTTGTTTTGGATTTTTTTTCAAACAATGTTTCAGTTAGAATGTTAACAAGGCGGAGTGATACGTTAAACAGTAAAAAGTTCTGGTACTGTTGTACCCTGTACCAGCACTCTTTGAATGCCTCTTGTCCAATCAAATCACTTGGCGGGAACTAGCTGTTGTACTGTATAATAAACTATCTAGATTAGTAGCAAGAAAATTGTTAGCAAGAACAGTTACTGAAAGCATGCGTAAAATATTTATTCTTCTGTGAATGTGCAGAGTCTGTCCTCCAAAGTATTACACAAGAAAAAGGCTCAATTAATGTCAATCACACTATATTATTTTATTCAGTTGTGGTTCAGACCAAAACGTCAGGTTTGTTTGGCTTCCTGATGTTATTGAAGTTATTTAATTTGTCATCAAGGCCTTCACTACAGTAGTTTTAAGAGACAGAGCCTGATCCATCATGGCTGCTATTCTGAGCATAGAGACATATTTCAAGGTAGAAGCCTTTTGGAGACATCGAAGCAGTATTGATGTTTCCCATATAAATTCATTGCCCATAATTTCCTGAGACGCTTTTAATTTTATTACTTCAGTAGCTGATGCACACAGGGCGGCAGGACATGTAAATAAACAACCTTTTAATCATTGGAGTAATAAACGCTGTCTTGGCCTTTACGCAATATTGTTTGATTAATGCTTTTTTAGCAGGCCTGAGGAGCGTGATATAAGAGATAACAACATGTGTTCATAAAGATTGCCTCGTTAAAGATATTGATAATTTTACCCAACGAGAAGGGTGACATTCAGAATGAGCAAACTTGCTAACTTAGATAGAAAGCTGCCCTTGTCTCACTGGGCTGTTCTGTCACTTCCTGTTGATTTTTTCACTGGAGGAGAACATTTCTAAAATGGCAAAATGGAGTAGTAAGCCTTTTTTTAAAGACTTTTGTGACAAAATTCCCTGCAATACATGTCACTTGGCCATATTTTTTCCAGAGTGAAACAACAGACATCCATAAGCTTATAAATGTAAATTCCTTTATTTCAAAATTATTAAATGTTGACATTTTCCTCATATCATATTACATTACATTACAGGTTTGAGCGCTCTATCCAGCGACTTAAACTTATCAGAGCAACAACCAATTTGGTCACAGACAAATTTACTGTCAGAAATTGATTTTAGTGTTTCCAAAGGACAAAATCCGATTGCACTGAGCAGTGTCTGTCTGGGTCTTTTAAGGCACACCCACAGAAGAAACCTGGCCTGGAATCACCTCGAATGAGGAATTCATCTCCTACAACTACCCCCGCTACAGACCCGACTGCCTGCAGAACCACACCCCGAGGTATGCACCCCCCCGCCCCCGCATTTCTCTACCCCCCCACCCTGTTACAGACCCGACTGTCTGCAGAACCACACCCCGAGGTATGTGCCCCCCCCCCGCTACAGACCCGACTGTCTGCAGAACCACACCCCGAGGTATGCACCCCCCGCCCCCGCATTTCTCTACCCCCCCCCACCCGCTACAGACCCGACTGTCTGCAGAACCACACCCCGAGGTATGCACCCCCCCCCCCCCATTTCTCCACCCCCCCCCCCCGCTACAGACCCGACTGTCTGCAGAACCACACCCCAAGGTATGCACCCACACCCCCCCTCGCATTTCTCTATCCTCCCATTACAGACCCGACTCTCTGCAGAACCACACTCCGAGGTACCCCCCCCCCAAATTTGTCTACCCCCGTAATAAACACAACTGTCTGCAGAACCACACCCCAAGCTATCACCCCCACCCCCCTTCCCACAGCATTTCTCTGTGCTGAGTCAGTGAGAATCTCTCTGCGTAGCTGTGTTTCTGCAGGTACTTTCACTGTACCCTTGTGAGACATTGTCTGTGTGTGCGTGTGTACGTGTGTGTGTGTGTGTGTGTTCTCTACCTTTTCACTCAGATTGGACAGTGAAGGAGTAGACCTGCTCTCCAAACTACTACAGGTGAGATCCTATTTCAGAAGTGCTAGTTACACACACACACTGACAATCACATGCTGCTATAGCTCTTCTGTCATAATTCTCAGTTCCTGTTTCAGTATTTCAAGATCTTGTAATATGTTCTTATAATATGTGTACTTGTCTGTGTGTAAGTCTGTGTGCATGTGTGTGTGAGATGAGTGAGTGTGTGTGAATGTGAGGTGAGTGTGTGTGTGTGCGTATGTATGTTGGGTGTGTGTGCGTGTGTGTGAGAGAGGTGAGTGTGTGTGTGTGTGTGTGTGTGTATGTTAGGTGTGTGTGTGTGTGAGAGAGATGAGTGTGTGTGTGTGTGTGTGTATGAGTGTGTGTGTGTGTGTGTGTGTGTGTGAGAGAGATGAGTGTGTGTGTGTGAGTGTGTGTGATATGAGTGTGTGTGTGTGTGTGTGTGTGAGAGAGATGAGTGTGTGTGTGTGAATGTGAGGTGAGGGTGTGTGTGTGCGTGTGTATGTTGGGTGTGTGTGCGTGTGTGTGTGTGTGTGTATGTTAGGTGTGCGTGTGTGTGAGAGAGATGAGTGTGTGTGTGTGTGTGTGTGTGAGTGTGTGTGTACTAATTAGCTGTACTGTGCGGATTCAGTTTGAGGGAAAGAAGCGCATCTCTGCAGAGGAGGCCATGAAACACCCCTACTTCCACAGCCTGGGAGACAGAGTGATCACACTGCCAGACAGTGAGTCTCTCTCTCACACACACACACACACCTCACACACCACACACACACTCACACACACACACCACACACACACACACACACACACACCACACATACACACACAGACACACTCACACACACACACCTCACATACACACACATACTCGCACACACACACACAAACACATACACTCACACACACAAACACACACCCACACATGTCACACACAGAAACACGTATGCACGCACACACATCTCACACACACACACACACACTCGCACACACAGATGTCCACACGCACACACATGCACACCTCACGCATCCTCCTCACACGCACACACAAAGGCAAACAATATATAAAAACTCTGAGAGACAGCAGGTGTGCAGTATGCACCAGTCATTTTAAATATGCGTTTCCAGGTTTATCAATATGTAAGAAACACACAGCATCTCCCTTTTCCTCTCACCTCAAAAGTATGAAAATGTGTGAAAAAATCTCTTCTTCTTCAGCTACTTCTATATTTGCACTTCAAGACATTCAGCTGGAGAAGGAGCCAGGGATGAGAACCAGCTCCTTGTCTGATTCAGGTGAGAAACGGGGCGTAGAATCCGCGCGCTGAGCCGTGGCTATGAACTACTGCGGCGAAATGCTAATTATGTTCTCACAGCGCCATGTTACTGAGTCAGGTGCCGTCCTGCACGAGCGTACAATCAGCTGAAATGAGGCGTGTGGCAATGTACTGTGTTAATCCTGTACTTCTCCATGGGCCATAACGCATACTGTAGGAACGGGTTAACGTCAATTCAAATTCAATTTAACTGTATTCGTGTGGCGCGTTTTTTACAGAGATGAGGTAAAAATAAAAAAACTGTCCCAGGGGGAAGAAAAACACTCAGAAGGTGGCGAGAAAAAAAACACTCCCGAATGAGAATGAATCTCGAGAGGAACCCGGTTATAGAGGGGAGGGGGAGCCCCTCCTCTGCTGGACGACCCGAAACTCTGTCCTTTCTGGCCCTTGGGGGCCTCCTGGTGTCCGCTCCACCTCAGAGTCTCCGTGACTCTCCTGCTGTGTTCGTTTTGCTCAGGGGGTCAGATTGCCCTCGTTAATAATGGATGCCGCTGGATTCCTCCCTGAAAGGCTTCTATAAAAGCTGGAGCCTCCCTTTTTTTCCCTGAAATGTAATACGGACACAAGTACACCGCATCAGTGCAGTCAAGAGAAGGAGAAAAACAATCTCAATCTTCCTCCTCCCTCTTCTTCACAACTTTTTGTTTTGAGCCACCTGATTTTCAGTCTTTCTCCCATCTATCCTCCCACCCCCAAACTCACATCCCCCCCCCACACCCCCACCCTTCACACCACCCCATGTTTTCACTTCAACTTCTCTCGCATTCTTCTTTAACCCTTTAAGGTGTGAGATCACAAGTATGCGATTAGAATGTTCTTAGCTGAACATTCTAATGCTGATGTCACAGTCACTGCTGGTAACTGAAAGCGATGGAGTTCCACAACGTTGAATTAAAATAAATTTCCACGAAAACCTACTCTTCAAAGGGTTACTTTCATCTCTGTCTCTTACTCGACCCCTGCCTCTCTCACTCTACACCTCTTCTCCTGTTTTCCCTCCTTCTCTCTCTCTCTCTATCTGTCAGCGGTGGTGAGAGCAGGTACAGGATGTGAAGTTGTGAATGAGGTACGGTGACACGCGAATCGCGGCAGCACGGGCGCACCGGCCTCTCCACCCGCACACCTGGCCGCGTTACCTGCCTGCCAGCTCTTCTGTCTCTGAGGCCTGGAATTAGTCTGACCGCAGTGGTCCTCCCACAGGCGGGAGATCCAGGGTCAGAAAGTAAAAGTCCTCCCCATTGTTTTTGTTGGATTTGTCACCTGGACTTGCTCATTAGCGTAATTCTTCAGCCAGGAGGTAGGCTGGCTGAGTTCATGGGTGGAAGAAACAGATGGCCGGACTTTTACTTTCTGACCCCTGGACTTTCCACCTCTGCATCCTCCTTGAAAATGATCATTTTGAGCTAGGCATGCATTTTTTTAGTCACTTAATTTCACAAATGCTGTTGTGTGACAATAAGGAATAAATTACTGAAAGGGACCTACTCCGTTTGGGATTTAATGAATTTCGCATGTCAGAGAAATAAAGGCTGTTCTGAGAAATGCAATTATCAAACACATGCCACTAAATAAATTAACAGGAAAACATACGTGTAGGTTAATGAGAGGCATTAAAAATGTAGTTTCTGCTTTGATGTAGTCATGAGAAGGTGCACCATCCATTTTGTGACATTTATTGGGTCGTCTGTGCATCTGCCAAACATACATTTAAATTGCCCACCCAGTTTCATGGCAGGATTAACATGACAATAACCTGAAGACTCCTTACTGTAACCTGTAAGGAGTCCTACATTCCAGTCCAGCTTAAGTGTTGAAGCTGTATAGTGCTGGCAGTTCTTCCAGTAACCTGCTCTCTCAAGAGACCATTGTTTTTTTTAGGCCTTAGTCAATCACAGCGTCTTTGCTTTGGCAAAGATAATAACTATAATAAATAAACTCCAGAGGACTCGAGAGTTCTATTTCACTTTATTTAACTTAAATCTTTCCTTTATTTGAACTGGGATTCCTGTCCGGCTATCAGATGCCTTCTGCAGTGGAGACCTGGCCAGGAGGTCAGCTCGGATACAAAGAACATAGTGTGCATTTCTGTGCTTGTTTTTAAGGCCCTTTTGAATTCGGTGGAATTGCCTAAACATTCTAGTCAATTGAATGGATACGCAAATATGTTTTCTCAGTGTGTGAGAAAGGTTTCTAACATTCGGCATCTGCAGTTCTACCAGCACCTACAGTGAGTAGCTTGCTACTGTACGTATGTTGTAATTTAATAAATAACAGGTATGGATTGCCTTTATTGAAACCAGATAAAATATTACTTCATGTACGACACCCAAGAAATAACACAGTTTTAGTAATTTGTCACATTTGTCGTAGATCCCCAATTCCCTAGTTACTGAATGTTGAGGGAACAAACCACCAAAGCGGTGAGACTAAATCCAGGCCTGGCCTGTTTCTGAGCTGTTGCTTCGGTAACACCCCCCCCCCCCCCTCCTTGGCAGTTCCCGTGCTCGTTTGCTAATGCATTGTGGGTAATTTAGATTTTTTTTTTTGTGTGCACAATTTTTTGAGTTTTTAACTTCTGCGTCGCTGTTCTTCCAGAGCTTCTGCAGCGATGCCTAAGGTTCCGCCAGTCCTTAGGTACAGTGCGTTCCCTCGCTGTGCTCACGAAGGAGCCAATAAGCCTCCTCCTCTTATCCCCTCAACTGTCCTGTGTGTCCAAACCGTGCAGCCCCTGTCCCCCATTTTGACCTTGAAAAAGATAACCATTCCAAAAACTGGTCCTTCTGGCTGTCGACACTTAAATGGTGGGTCATTTAAGATGTTAATGGCCTTGCTACGACTAGACATAATCAATGTATGTATTTTTTTCTTTCATATATGCATCCAAACCTTTGAATTTTTTTGTACTATATATTTAATAGTTGTGCCTCCATGTATTTCAGTTGATTTTCAGATATTGCTAATGATTTAATCATGGCATATTTTTTGGGAACTTCTGTTTTCTGGATAAATTCATTAATTTACTCCCAGATCCACAGTATTTTTAACTCAGAAAAAGGTGTAGCGCATGTTAAGTATACACTGAATGTCCACTCAAGTGCTGATGATACTGATTTCTGTTGTTGTCATTCTTACAGACTTCAGTAAGAAAGATCAGTGGACAGCAGCGTGTCTTTTAAAAGCACATTGTCGAACTGGCACTTTTAAATAGGAAACTGTGGTTATAGCTGAAAGAATACACCATTGCACACTGATTGGGATGGCAGGTATGCCATCCAGCCAAATTACACCTTGGTGGGACGGCATGCCCCATACCTGTACAGCACCGGGAGTTTGGCACTTTTCAGGGTTCCCCACAGAAATAACCACAACAGCCACAGACGCTCAGCCCTTGAAAACATTCAATTCTGTACATTCTGACCCCATTTCAATAGACTCTAATTTACAGGTCAAGCACACGTGCAGAAACCCGCATCCATGAATGGTTACTTCTTTTGTTTGTTAAAATGACCGTTCCTTCAGTGATTCCTGGACCTCTCCCCCACCCTCCCCCCTGTGTGCTTGGGCCAGGCCAAGGGCTCTAGTCAGACATGCCTGCAGTGCAAGTTGCAGGAGGAAGTCTCCCGACTCCTGCTTCATTAATCTGGGGGCAGTATTAATACCCGGAAGCTTCTGCCTTTTAAAACACTGTTGCCATGGCAGCCTGGTAGCTTTGAACTATGGCAAACAAAAGGGATAGAAGCCTACTACTTTGAAGCTGATCACCAATAAAAAACCTTGTTTGCCTGTCTTGAATATGACTTGGACAAAAGGGAAAGTTCAACGAGCCAATAAGGCTGACAAGCACTGTACAATTATTATGTAACACATAGCAGAACATGGCAGTCTTATTTTTGGCTTCTGTCATAAAGATATCAAACAATTGAACATAAAAAATGTAGTAAGGTTCACTTGGTTTGTTTTTTTGTTTTTTTAGTGTGTAGATATCATTTTTCTTAATGCATGGTCCATGTTAGTGGATTCCCTGACCTTCTTTTAGAACCCTACACAAAATATGCCAGGTCATATCCAAATGTTGCTGAATTATGCCAGAAAATACACACACACAATTTATTTATACAACGCGGCAACCACAGCAGCCTTAAAATTTCAGTGATTCAGGTACAGTTGTTTTGTATTGTTCACATAATTCTAATTTTAAGTCATGTGACCTGGTTTTCTATTTGTCCTCATGTCACTTTAATGAAGAAACTGAGTAGCAGTAGTGGGCCTGTGGCCACAGTGGGGCAGCCCACTTGAATGGAAGAGTGGAGTAGTTCCCATTGGCTTAGGATTACATTTTAACTTTTGAGGAGACATACTGCAGGGCCATCTTTTTTTTACATGAACATACATCAAGTCTGACAAGCATGCTAGCCGGTACTATCTAGTCTACAGTTCATTTGTGTGAAAATATTGGGGGTGACATGTCTCCCTGTCTCTCCCCCCTAAAACATATGCGTACGGTAGTTCCCCATCTTAGGGGCTGGAGCATCAACCACAGCATCGTTTTCCTTCCCCGGGGAAGGGCACAGAGAATTCAGATGCATGCAGCCCGGCAGCCAATCACAGCCCACCATGACTCCCTCCAATGTGCGCGCTTTGCTTGTGCCTCATCCTGGTGCTTATCGTCATCTCATTTGTCAGCTTGGTTGTCTCGACGATGGCGTCAAAACCCAGTGGTCTCCCCACTGCCCTACTCTGCTCCTTACTCCTCTCGGTGTGTGTGGTGAAGACTTTGCATGTGACTGGAGCTGAACAGCCTATCAGAACTGTTAATGGAACTGAACAGCCAATCAGAACAGTTCATGGAACTGATCGGCCAATCAGAACTGTTAATGGAGCTGAACAGCCTGTCAGAGCTGTTAATGGAGCTGAACAGCTTGTCAGAACTGTTAACAGAACTGAACAGCCTGTAAGAAATATTATTGAAAATGAACAGCTTGTCAGAACTGAATATTGGAACTGAACAGCCAATCAGAACTGTTAATGGAACTCAACAGCCTGTCAGAACTCTTCATGGAACTGATCGGCCAATCAGAACTGTTAATGGAACTGAACAGCCAATCAGAACTGTTAACCCCCTGTTGCCCCCTTGTCTCTCCGCAGTGAACAGCATATCCCGGCGGCAGAGCCTGCTCTTCTGAAAGGAGGAGAAGAAGGAAAGAGCGAGAGAGAGCAAGACGCTGACAGACATTTCCGCATGTGATGAAGGGATACATATTTAATTTTTATCTCCTTTTTTTTTTGTTGTTGTTGACATTTTCATTTTTTTCATTTTTCAACTGTGTTAAGGGGTCCTGTGATGTTTTTGTGTAAAGGGGGGGTGGGGGGTTTCTAGCTGTTTACATTTGAGATGAGGTAGAGGGTGGGGGTTTTTACAGCAATATTCACTACCCCCTCCCATGCACCGTATACAAGTTTACCATGACAATCGCACACTTTTTTTTTACCATCCTTTTCCCCCTGTGTTTACTGCTAATGTGTGAAAAGCCCTGTGTTTTCTTAATAACACAGTCGACTGTGTTACATGGCGCTCACTCACAAATCTGGTATACCTGCTTAATACAGGTATGAAAAAAGGTAAGGTGGAAACAAACCTTAACAGCAGGTTGGAGGGGTTAATGCGCACAGACTTATATCATGTCATTGCTGAGTAGGCAGAAGCATTGATTCGAACTACGATGACTCAGTAATTATTGATGTGGGTTGCGCAATAACCCCGATACCCTGGGAATGCGATGTGTTGCCATAGTTACATAAAGCAGTTATATAAAACAAACAAAATGCAATAATGATGACAATAATAATAATGATAATAATCAAAAAAGAATTATGCAGATCAGGGTCAAATCTGGAGGGGGGGAGAAGGTGGTGAAAAATCACGCAGGTACTGTTGAGAAGTGAATGTCTTGGAGGGACTCTTCCTCAAACCAGTCTTCCTCGGTCCCTGATTCGTCAGACAGCATTTCTCTTTGCACATCCCTCTTCGCATTGAAAACCAACCGCAGCATGTACCAGCTGAATGCGGCTTGAATTCCAGTGCAGGTTTTTGGCACGAGTCCAGTATTTTCTTTCTGTAATTAATTAACTGCCACTCAACTGATCTAATGCCTAATTTCTTACATACCAGTTTGCATGGAATGCAGAAATCTCCTCTACATGTGGAGATTTTGGAGAACTGCGAGCAGAGTGAAGTCTACATGTTAGTCACAGTTCACCCAGTCCACAGACTTCACATAAGGAAGACCCTATAAGTGTTTACAGTCGTGTTGTACCAAATCCCTGCTCTGGAATGAATGTAAAGGTTTGCTTTTCCAAGTGTACAACGACAGGCCAGTCCGCTCCCTTCAAACCAAACTCCCGCGTCGTCAGCGTCGGTACGATTTGCGCAGAACCGGAAGCGGTCTGTCAGAGAAACACGAACACGTTCTTTGCCTTTTTTTTTTTTTTTTTTTTTTGGATCCCTGGGTGAGTTAGTTGTATGATGAAAGGACGCGTGGAAAGGGACCTGCTCTTTTCGGAGTGATCGGATAGTCTCTCACTCTCGTGAGGGCACAATCTAAGGAATTACCCATGAGCGCTGAGATGGCGGGTGGTTTCTTCCAGGATTGGCCAGTGCCAGCTCGTGCAGCTCACACAGTTGGAATAATAATGTTTGGGCGATGGTTGGGGTAGGGCAAGGGAACAGAATCTGAGTGACAGTTTAATGAATCGGCAATGTATGAAATCTGTTGAGGTCAAAGCGAAATGTGAAACATTGATAGTCCATCACCCTTCAAAATAACACCTGCCGAGGCGGAGGTGTTTTCGGACATTTTGATAACACTGAGTCTGTGACCAGTTTCTAGCAGGGTGTTTTTGAGAATTTTTACATTTCATTTGGGATTACTCATTTGTTTTCTCTTTTTTTAGGTATTGGTTGTGACCCACAGAAAGGGGGGGTGAGAGCTGGAAGTTAAATTGGTAACATGAACGATCTGTGGTGTCTCATTGTTCAAAGTGGGCAAACGCAAGATGATATATTGTGGAAGAACCTGGTTAAATGTAAATAGCCTGAGAACGCTCATTCAGAGTGTGACAGGATACTGTGCAATGAGAGGGCCTCTTATCAATACATTATTGTGAAAATATGAGAGTAACTTTGTGTTGTTATAATTATCATTGATGATAATATTGTTATTTTTTTATTTTTTAAGAAGAAAAACAGTTGCTTAATCATAGGAAACCTATTTGGTATAGATAATTTGGTTTTTTTCTGATGTTTGTTGTTTCTTTTGAAGGTGACTTTTGGGAGGGCTAAAATGGCTGTTCTTGGCTGTTAAAGTGGTCTCCTGCTCCACTGCGCAATAACTGACTGTGTTTATACCTTGCATTTTTCAAAATTCCCAATGGATTATAATTACTGTATGACAGGCGTGGAAATGCAGTTCATCAAACACAGTCGAGGTCGGCAGCACTTACACGTTTGTCCTGGAAGCTGAATTTATCGCCCGTTTTTTTCTCTTTTGTACTGGACTCAATCGCTGAAATTTTGATATCAGACTTTTTGATATCAAGAGTTTATTCTTCGTCCAGAGTGGCATTACGTGTCAGCTGTGTAGAGCCAATAATGTAAAACCTCTAAAGTAAAGTTATCATTTACGCAGGATTTCATTTCATTGAACAGTGTGTCTCAAAGGTGAATATCTAAACTGAGATCTGATTTATTAAAATATTTTTATTTTAGGTTCATCAGTTTAGGTTCACCTGTGAGCAAAAGGTTACAGAGAAGAAAAAGGACAATTATATTTTGTGTATTTCTGTAGTGCATCTGTATTGTGTCTTTTTTTATGACCTCTTCATTTGGCGCATTATTAGCAACCAATTTCGTTGCATATTTTGTTGTGTGTGTGTGTGTGTGTGTGTGCATGCATGTAACTCGGAGAGAGAATTAGGTGTGCTGAAGTATACCTGTATACCATATATACCTGTGTGTGTGTGAGAGAGAGAAAGAGACAGATTCATCAGCCAAACGTTTGAAAACCATATAGACACACCCAAAAAAAAAGCAATATCTGATGTAAATGCACATTATATTTGCCAGATAATAGACACTGACATCTGACACAGATTGTAATTTCTATCTGAGGTGCAGTTACATTGAAAAGAAAGGGCTGGGGGATTTGCTTAATACAACGTTGTGTAAGTATTTATATTTAAGTGGGCGTTTAGGCCTTAGGCATGGATGTACAGCTACCAACAAGTTTTTGAAATGTGGAAGAGTAATGTAAATGTTAAAAAAGAAAAAAAAAAAAAAACTTTGTGGGAGGGGAATGCTGATGTTGACTCCATTCCGATCAAAAACATGGCTACACTATATTTCACAATGTCCCCTTTCTCTTTTATTGTAGTAGAGTTTATATATTTTTTATTTCTTGTAAGTTTCTCTTCATTTTTTGAAAATGGTACACTGTAGGTGTGGCAGTTGTGAAGACAAATCTCTGTGACTACAGGTGGTCATGGTAACCCGGGCGTGGGACAGGACCTCGCCGAGGACGCTATCCGCGGCTAGCTGAGCGCCCGGAGCGAATTTGGAAAGCGCCGTCCCGGTATTTGTGTTTAAGAAACAACGCATAACTCATTTATTTTTTTTATTTCTTTGTGGGGGAGGTAACGCTAGGCACTCAGCCACTTCCACCTGCCGCTGCTAACCATCACAAACCATCGAGTCACTGGTCATCATACATGTAGAACACTCAAAAATTAATTTCATATAACTTCTCATGGAGTGAGCAGATTTTCTGTATATACTATTTCTTGTTTAATTGATCCTGGGCAGTGATTGGTAAGAGCAGGCATCAAAATTGTTTTTTTATAGTCATTAATTATACAATCCATGAAGCAATGGATAACATGGTAATTTGCTCTTCCCAAAATTCTTTAATAAAGCTGGCATTGGTTAAATTAAAACAAGTTCACTAGTGCCAGTGCTTGGCACAGAGTGTAATCTAAAGGTGTGTTGGATGGCTGTTGGACTCAGTTTAAAAAAATTATTTTGACTTAATATTTTGCTTACTTCAGATTGTAACCAAATGCTTGCAATAATGGCAGGCATCCCTGTTTGGACATACATTGGGCACATTTTGGAATGTGTGTTCCTGGTTCCTCCTCAGTAGCTGTGAGGATTTTTCTAACCAGAATGCCAGGTTATTACGGTCATACAAGCACACTTTGTATTTGCATAACTTCAGCCAACATCAGTACTCATTCTGGTAAGAAGAGAGAGTCACACTTTACATTACAGTGACTCTACATCTGTGTCATTACTAATTAAATATTATGCAAATGGACCCTTGTTAGATAGTCCTTATTTTGCTGAAAATTCCCAATATATTTCATATAAATATATATATCGTATGTAATAACTACATAATACATACATGTGTAGTTACACAGGTATAATACGCGGTATGGTAAAGGTACTACTGAATTTTATTTGTTTACGTAGGAAGGATGCTTCTTTTCAAACTGTTTTTGAATCTGAAAACAGTCCAGTGCTGCCTCAGTATAATCTACAAATTCATAAATCAATATGACTGTGAATTAAAAAGCCTCAGTGCCCATTCCAAAAATATAATTGCCATCATAATTAAGCCAAAGTATGAAGTTGGGGGGAATTCATTTGTTTTATAAAATTTAATTTAATTTATTATTATTTTTTAAATCTTAGGTTATTGTCACACGTCAAATTCTGCTTCTCATATGTAAACATTTCCAATTCAAAAACATGCTTAATGTTTAAACAATTTGTCTTTTCAGGATATTTATTTTAAAGTGAATTACATATTTGAAATGTTATAATAATGGATATTTATAGCTGTGAATAAAAAGAACAATATAAATATGAATAGAATTTCCTTCAGTTCAATGTATATTGCGCAGCAACTTTCTGTTCTTGGCTGCCATTGGCTTTTGCAACTGTCCGATACCAAAGTTATCTGCAAGCTTGCATGGTATATAATTCTTCCACATTTTGCTCAAAAGCAATTTGCTAGCTATGAATTTCTTATTAACTGGTCCATTTATTTCAAGTTGCTGCAAAATATAGATTACTGTATTGTGCCCAAATACTTGTGGAATTCAAGTATGAAAACAATATTTTCATTATTCTTGAATATATAAATGCTGTAAAAACAAAAAATATATATATAATATGTTGTTTTATTCAATGTATTCAAAATATATCGTTCAATAAAACAATGCAAATTTCTCAAGATTCTTTATTTTCTTTTATCGAAATGTCTTCATTTCCAAAACTTTCATTTCAGTGTACAGTATTTGTGTGCGTGTGTGTGTGTGTCTGTGTGTTGATTGAAGGCCGAAGACTTCGAAATTGACTCAAAAAAAGATTTCAAGCGAATTCCATTTCAGTGCCTCCCCACACGGATATTAGTGACACATGAATGAATGAATGAATGAATGAATGAATGAAAGTTTTTTTTTGTCTCATGCCTCCCATGTGGCCTATGCCATATGGGATTATATGACACACCATCAAATACAAATACAACATGGATGGTGCTCTGAGAGGTGAGCGACAGTATATATGGGATTTATGACACGCATGCAAAGCTTTGTTTTTTGTGCGTACGGTGTACCCCTGGTGTTTGAGACGATGAATGCTGACTGCTCATAGATTTTATGCGTAATCCTGCTCATGTGATTAGCATAAGGAAACAGCCATGAACAAATACATAAGAAAAAAATTATGAATGCTGAGATGTTCTTGGAAACGTTCTTACACACTTGTTACGATCAAATGTGATCGTACACGTTTCATGAATGAGGCCCATTGTGTTGATTATATGAGTCCAGTAGTCATAATAAAGGAGTCAATTCACCAGCTTGAATCTCACAGATCTATGGACTCAGTACTAAACTCCTACTAATTTGAATTTAAACAGATTTACTAACAACGATATCAACTGTGGGTTGTGCAGAGAGCAGGACTGTTGCCTCACAACATGAAGTTATGAGTTTGAATGTGAGGGCCTTTCTGTGTGGCGTTTGCATGTCCACCCCCGTGTCCATGTGGGTTTCCTCTGGGTACTCCGGTTTCCTCCCACAGCCCAAAGACACGCAGGTTAGGCTCTGAATTGTCCTTTGGGTATGAAAGTGTGAGTGAATGGTGTGTGGGCCCTTCAATGGATTGGTGATCTGTCGGGGGTGTTTAAAAATCCAATGCTAAAACAATTGTTTATACTCATATGGAAAATAATTCAAGCTGTGTTTACGAGAATCACATAGCAACATCTATGATAGAATATCATGGAGAAACCAGATTATAAAACTGGCATTCAACCTGAGACCGACCATCTGGAGACTTAATCCATCGATTGTCTCCGCGATTGGCTAGTTTTCCGTTTCCAGGCTGAGTTTTGCAGTCTGAATGCTTGCTTATTTTCAAAATGGATGCGCCCTTAACAGCACGTGAACTGTTCACAGAGGCTGTGAGAGCTGTTCTGGAAACGTGGCCAGTACTGCAAGTATGTTTACTGTTTTGAAACACACACCAGATATATATCTCTGACACTTTATAGGAAAAAAGATGCTTTACCACTTTAAATAGCTACACAGTGTAGAGCTAAGTTGGCGACAGCTAGCTGATAGTTCGCTGAGATAGTTAGCCGTCTCCGTTCCTTCGAGAGGGTATTGAGGATAATCGTTGTTTAGTTAATGTAATATGAAATTTATTTAAACTTCGTTATCCCCTGTGTGTTTTGAAGTCTTCAGTTAATATCGTTAATGACTTCTCCTTGGAACAATGTTTAAACTCGGTAGATGAATAACGTTAATCGAATTCAAAACAAGCTAGTTATCGATAGCTCTAATGTTAGCTACCACCAGACTATTTAGCGATTGTTATACGTCTTAGAGTAGCAGTTAGAACTAGCTGCCGGTCCATTTTTTGCAGTAGGCTATTAACTATAACTAACCTTACCATTTTGTAAATAATGCGTGTATGGACCTTTCCAAACAAACAAAGATTTGTAGTGAATTGTTTGTACAAGTAGTCTAATGAAAGGCTTAAATGTGCACACGCCATGCAACAATTGTACAGTAGATATCTAATTGTAGCTGCTTAAGGCAAAACGACAACCCTGACATCAAGCAGATTATTAGGCGAAGCAATCTGACATTTCTTCTCTCTCGCTGCAGATCGCAGTGGATAATGGATTCGGTGGAGTTCACAGCCAACAAAAAGCAAACTGGATGGTTGATGCTGTACAGCAGTACTTCCGTGAAAATAGTAAGTATGCCTGTTTTCATTATTAATTCACTAGGCTACATCCGTATCTGATCATTTAGTACTGTTGTTTGTGATAGTGCTGGAGGGTTGAACATATGTTACTAGTTATTACCTACGTTCATATTTTGTCACAAAACATTGCCTTCGGAATACATGTTTCCGTTAAAATTCAGGTGTTTTTAAGAACTTGGCTATTAAAAGTGTTCATATTGCGCCGCCCTTGCTTCACTGTCTCAAAACGTAGGCCTGTAATATGAACGCCGAGGAACCTTATTATATTAACTCATTATGTAAACTTTCTCCCAGTAATCATGAATCAGCACAAGGCTAGGCTAGCTTCTCAAGCTGGGCTAACTGACAAATCAGCCTAGTATTCTTTTCGCACCTTTGGGTCCATCACCTTGACTACTGTGACTCCCTTAACTAGTTTGTATGAGCTACTCTACTGTTGGTATGACAGGTGCATTTCCTTCAGGCAATGCAACACCTCTATATTTTGTTGGATTTTGGATTTTGACCGTTGTGAGGGGAATGTTCCTCCGACTGTACCGTCTGGCAGTGGAAGGTGGCATTTTAAACAGCTCACACACTCCTACCCCAAGATACTTTTTACGTTTTACTAAGTAAGACCCATTAACATTAACCCCTTTTGTACAAGGGAAACCTGGCCAAGAGCTAGCAATGCAAAGTGTAAGCACAAGTATCCACTTCCATTACATAAAGAAAAGTACAGCATTAAGCTACAGAAATTGAACATAATGAAACACTAATGCATGAAACACTGAGGGGGAGGATCATTACTGTCTATGAATGGGTTTGTTTTGACTCTTGCTCTACAAAGACATTTCTTGTTGGCAATAGTTGACTCATGTCTGAAATTACCACCATGGTTCTTGGTCGGGTAGAGTGGTGTGACAAATAGGTTTGCTCTGTTCCCAGCTTGGAAATTGGTGGGATGTCAGTGGTAATGGGGGTGTTTTGTCGTGTTTTCTAGATAACTTGGAGCAGTATGAAGTGGAGGATTTCCTAGCGGACTTGATGAACAATGAGTTTGACACGGTGGTTGATGATGGCAGTTTGCCTCAGGTGAATTTTTATCTCTTCACTTGTATAAAATGTGCCTGGATTTTATACAGTACACTGCCCGTCACTTGTAGTTTTTTTAATGCATTTGCTTCAGTTTTCTGTTACATGAAACTCTACACATTTATCTGCACAGCTTATTTAAGAGTAATGGGTAAAGAGCTGGTCTTGTAACCTAAAGGTCACAGGTTCAATTCCCAGGTTAAACACTGCCGTTGTAACCATGAGCAAAGTACTTAACCTGCATTGCTTCGGTATATATCCAGCTGTGTTAATGGATACAATGTAAATATAATGTACAGCTACATAATAATGACTGATATATGCTTTTTTTTTACCATCAGATGGAAATAATCCTGTCAGTCTCTGTTATATGTAGCTCTATTGGACTTCACCATGCAAATATCCTGCCTTTGTAACATCAGTAACCATGGTGTTGCCCATATGATCTTGTTTTTGGTACATTCATCTCACCTTTGCGCAAATGCATCCATTCTTTACCAGGTGGCATTGCAAGTGAGTCAGTTCTTCAAGCAGTGTGAACAAGGGAATTGGTCAGAGGTCGAAGGTCAGATCGCCAAGCTGTCACAGAAGAAGGCTACTGGGAGGGCCAAGGCAACATCAGTGCAAACCCCCGCCAATGAGGAAGAGGAGGAAGAGAGTGAGGAGGAAGAGGAGGGTGCAGAGGTACATTAAAATAAACATTTTAATGGTTTTATGAACTGAAAACACATACAGGATTATGTATGAATGCTACTGGGGGTTTTTTTTTGGTTTTGTTTTTTGCCTCACATGCTTGCTGTTTGGGGGGTTCTTGGTCTGTTTTTGCTCTTGCTCCATTTTTGCCCTTTTCCCCCACTCTGTAAAGCATCTTTGTGGCAGTGAAAAGAGCCACACAAATACAATTGATTAGATTTTTTGAAAACTAAACTGCTGCAGTTAACTGACGGTGGATACTTCAATCTAACTCTGGGGCGATATAGCTCAGGAGGTAAGTGCGGTTGTCTGGCAGTCGGAGGGTTGCCGATTCGATCCCCCGCCCTGGGCATGGCGAAGTGTCCCTGAGCAAGACACCTAACCCCTAATTGCTCCCAACGAGCTGATTGGTACCTGGCATGGCAGCCTTTCACTGTTGGTGTGTGAGTGTGTGTGTGTGAATGGGTGAATGCGAGGCATCAATTGTAAAGCGCTTTGTACCATTTACCATAACTTAGAACTCTTGCATTGGAATTGGCAGGCTATGGACTGTGGAGAAGCAACAGAGACGAAGTCCTCAGCCAAGCTGCCCAATGAGCAGGACCCCCCTTCCCCACCCAGTGCAGGCCCGGATGAGGACGGTTGGACGGTGGTGCGCAGGAAGAAGTGAAAGAAGGGTCTTTCCAAAATTTAAAGAGGAAGAGGAAGAGTGTGAGGAAGCACCTGGGACTTGTTAACCGAGCCAGCTGAACTGACCGTACGCTGGTAGACTCACACTTTACCTGTCCTCTAAGGTATAGGTCTGTGTGTGTGCGTGCGTTTACCCACATAACGAGCCCAGGACCATGTGGGCCCCAAGAACTGTTTTTCTCTTTCTTTCTTTTTTTTTTTAAATGAAAAACTGCGCACTGTTTTTCAAAAAGGAATTCTCCCATCTTGATGATAAAAGCCTTGATATCGACCAGATCTGTATCAAGCACCGTCTATATTTATTCATCATTTAATGTGGTTTGTATTATCTTTAACTCTTTGCATTTTTATTGCAGAAAACATTGTAAGGGCAGGTATACGATAGATAATTATTCTCTAATATTTAACTGAAACATTGACGCTGTTACAGTGTTGGGATTTGTCAACTGTATTCGGAAACGGTAATATTATAAGAAGAAACTATCTTCGTGAGGTATTCACCTTACATTGCAATATTTCAAAAAGCCATTGAATTGATGTTTTTACTTTTGACCCTGATCCATGAATATGTTCATAAAAACGCTCCATCCCATAAAGGATTGTGATTCGCTTGGCTTGTCAACATCTTCAATTGGCAAAAAGTAGCAATGGGCAAACTGGGTGTTGTGGGATATTTAAACCGTTTTTATCTCAGTTCTTCATTAATGGTTCACTAAACTACTTCTTTGAAACTGAGTTTTGCTGTAAACAAAAAATAACATTTTCACAAAAGAGAAAAAGTTTTTTAAACCATCCTAAAATTGAGAAAAATACATAAGACATTTTTTTTAAATGATCTCAAACATATTTAGCATTTTTATTATTCATGATATTTAACTTGTTTTTCATCAATTTTAAATGGGTTTTCTGAAGATTTCAAAGATATCTATGGCTTCAATTAGGGTTAAGGGCTCAAACTAGGGTTAGGGTTAGGAAAACGGTAAGTCTGAGGGTTGAGGGGAGTTCACGGCTGTGTTCAGCAGCTTGAAGAACGGTGAGTAGATGAGTTTCTTAATGATTTTGACTGAGCCAAATATTTTCTATACTAGCATGTGTACCTATGGCCATTGAAAAATTTGCAATAAATGCCTGTTTTTTCCAGGGAAAACCTTTATTAAAATGTTTTTCAATGACCTCAACCATATTGTTTTCCTTTTGTTTTATTTAATTCATATTTACCTTGTTTTTCATCAATTTTAAATGGGTTTTCTGAAGATTTCAAAGATATCTATGGCTTCAATTAGGGTTAAGGGCTCAAACTAGGGTTAGGGTTAGGAAAACGGTATGTCTGAGGGTTAAGGCGAGTTCACAACTGTGTTCAGCAGCTTGAAGAACGTTGAGTAGATGAGTTTCTAAATGATTTTTAATGAGCCAAATATTTTCTATACTAACGTGTACATATGGCCATTGAAAAATTTGCAATAAATGCATGTTTTTTCCAGGGAAAACCTTTATTAAAATGTTTTTCAATGACCTCAACCATATTGTTTTCCTTTTGTTTTATTTAATTCATATTTACCTTGTTTTTCATCAATTTTAAATGGGTTTTCTGAAGATTTCAAAGATATCTATGGCTTCAATTCGGGTTAAGGGCTCAAACTAGGGTTAGGGTTAGGAAAACGGTAAGTCTGAGGGTTGAGGGGAGTTCACGGCTGTGTTCAGCAGCTTGAAGAACGGTGAGTAGATGAGTTTCTTAATGATTTTGACTGAGCCAAATATTTTCTATACTAGCATGTGTACCTATGGCCATTGAAAAATTTGCAATAAATGCCTGTTTTTTCCACGGAAAACCTTTATTAAAATTATTTTCACTGACCTCAACCATATTGTTTTCCTTTTGTTTTATTTAATTCATATTTACCTTGTTTTTCATCAATTTTAAATGGGTTTTCTGAAGATTTCAAAGATATCTATGGCTTCAATTCGGGTTAAGGGCTCAAACTAGGGTTAGGGTTAGGAAAATGGTAAGTCTGAGGGTTGAGGGGAGTTCACGGCTGTGTTCAGCAGCTTGAAGAATGGTGAGTAGATGAGTTTCTTAATGATTTTGACTGAGCCAAATATTTTCTATACTAGCATGTGTACCTATGGCCATTGAAAAATTTGCAATAAATGCCTGTTTTTTCCAGGGAAAACCTTTATTAAAATGTTTTTCAATGACCTCAACCATATTGTTTTCCTTTTGTTTTATTTAATTCATATTTACCTTGTTTTTCATCAATTTTAAATGGGTTTTCTGAAGATTTCAAAGATATCTATGGCTTCAATTAGGGTTAAGGGCTCAAACTAGGGTTAGGGTTAGGAAAACGGTAAGTCTGAGGGTTGAGGGGAGTTCACGGCTGTGTTCAGCAGCTTGAAGAACGTTGAGTAGATGAGTTTCAAAATGATTTTTAATGAGCCAAATATTTTCTATACTAACGTGTACCTATGGCCATTGAAAAATTTGCATTAAATGCCTGTTTTTTCCAGGGAAAACCTTTATTAAAATGATTTTCAATGACCTCAACCATATTGTTTTCCTTTTGTTTTATTTAATTCATATTTACCTTGTTTTTCATCAATTTTAAATGGGTTTTCTGAAGATTTCAAAGATATCTATGGCTTCAATTAGGGTTAAGGGCTCAAACTAGGGTTAGGGTTAGGAAAACGGTATGTCTGAGGGTTAAGGCGAGTTCACAACTGTGTTCAGCAGCTTGAAGAACGTTGAGTAGATGAGTTTCTAAATGATTTTTAATGAGTCAAATATTTTCTATACTAACATGTGTACCTATGGCCATTGAAAAATTTGCAATAAATGCCTGTTTTTTCCAGTGAAAACCTTTATTAAAATGTTTTTCAATGACCTCAACCATATTGTTTTCCTTTTGTTTTATTTAATTCATATTTACCTTGTTTTTCATCAATTTTAAATGGGTTTTCTGAAGATTTCAAAGATATCTATGGCTTCAATTCGGGTTAAGGGCTCAAACTAGGGTTAGGGTTAGGAAAATGGTATGTCTGAGGGTTAGGGCGAGTTCACAGCTGTGTTCTTATATAGATAAGACCTAATGTTCACGTCAACTATGGTGAGATAAATTCACAGAAATGTCCTCGAAGAAATTTATGAAAAAGGTGTTTCAGTGGAATGCTTCAAAACAGATAAGACTGATGTCCAAAAAATGAAGAAAAGAAAGCAAGAATTTTTCAAATGCAATTTTTTGATTCTGGTGGATAGGGCATCATGTTTATATAACAAAGACGTTGAATTAAAACATGATGAAAAATGTGTTTTAGTGGAAAACTTAAAAAAAGAAGCAATTTAAATGTCACTTTTTGAGTCTGATGAATGGGAATTCACTTGAAATTAACAGCCATTGTGAAATAAATGTAAAGAAATGTGTTTATAGAAATGTAGGATGAAAAATGTGTTTCAGTGGAAAACAGAAAATATATAAGATTAGTCTTATATCCAAAAAATGGAAAGAAAATGCAATAAATTTTAGATGTAATTTTTTGACTCACTTGGATTGGAAATTATGTAAATTTCACACCCACAGTGAAATAAATGAGTTACAATGAGTTTTAAGTCATTCAAACAAAATACATAATTGGCATCAAATTTAAAACATTGGTCCTAGCATACCAGGCAGTCAAGGGATCGGCCCCAGCATACCTCCACAAGATCTTCAAACCCTACATGCCAGCCAGACCCCTCAGTTCTGCTACCTCAGGACGCCTGGCACCTCCCCCTCTCCGCACCTGCGCTTCTCAAACACGTCTCCTGTCTGTTATGGCCCCATGATGGTGGAATGACCTCCCCGTGGAGGTCAGAACAGCTGAGACACTGACCCACTTCAAGCGACGACTGAAGACTCACCTCTTCAGGCTGCACCTCTCCCTATCCCTCCATACCTCCCTGTAATCTCTAAATTGACTGTAAGCTTAGGGTTGTAACTAGGTAGCTGTTTCGTAGGTGACTAGTTATTGCACTCATCTTAACTACTGCTTGTATTTTTGCATAGACTGCGTTGTTGCTGTTCTTGCTTGTGTCAGTTTAACCTACAGGGTCCAAGTTGAACTATGCGGTTGTTCTCTGCACTTGGAACGGTACTTCTCTCTAGGGTTTTCGACACACTTGTTCCTGGTTATGGTTATACACTTTGTTGTACGTCGCTCTGGATAAGAGCGTCTGCCAAATGCCTGTAATGTAATGTAATTATGCATTTGTGTAATTTTTTTTTTTTTTACAAAGATGAGTAATCATCTTTATTCAAGTCATGCTGAAAAACAAAAAGGAACACAAAATAATGACATAAGGTCAGACTTAAATCTTAAGCAAAAGTAAAATTGTTGATAAAAATCCCCTGTGTCAAATATTTGTTTTGGATTCAAATACTTTACTGACCTTGTGTGGAGTATTGGAACCAATGAAATATGCAAACCCCACCTTCTGGTCTTATATTGGCAGGCTCGATTACACCAGGCAAGATCAATAGAGCACTGAAAAGTATTAATACCAAAGCAAATACGTATTTGACCCAGGTCTGGTAAAAATCACAGAGCAAAAAGAGAATTGCAAAAAGCACTGAGCACAGAGGACAGCGAGCAGCTGAAACGTTTGCTCCAGCTCTGTCTAGCACTGCGCAAAAATGCTAAAAGCCTTAATTTGTCGTTTTTACAGTATTACCCATTTCTAAATTCCTTTTCAAATTTAACACTCCATGCACATTCAGCAACTGTTTTGGTATTCATTTTATTTTATTATTGATTTATTTTATATTTTTTATAAAGTTAATTTTCATATATTAATTTAATCTCTTGGAACCTTTAGCTTTTGTCCGTTGAGACTGTTTTTCTTTTGTCATCAGGGCTCCATTGAAAAAGATACCCAGTGTCTCAATGTGATTTCCCTGTATAAATAAAGACTGAAGAAAAAATAAATAAAATAAATATTTACTACATACAACAAGATGTAGTTCAGGAACTGACAATAAATAAACAGAAACATGCCGGATTTAAATTATGAAGTTGTAAAGATATCCAATTTCAGACTTTTATCTGCTGTTACAAATTTTTAATATTTATACTTGTGATGTAAATTTGTTTTAAAATGTACATGTTTTAAGAAAAAAAAAAAGTTAAATATAAATCTAATCAATGATTCTCACAAAAAAGGTGAAAAAACGACAAAACCTCCAGGTCAGGTTTCAAAAAATTTATTCATAAGAACACGGGATAAGTTGTTAATTCATTTAGTGGACTTTCATACATTGCATGTTCAAAAAAAACAAACATTCCTCTGACAAACTTGCGACGTATAAAAAAACGGTGAAGACAGCTTTTTGTTTTCTCTCACAGTAAATCTTTTTTTCTTTTTTTTTCTTTTGACACACACAAGGCACTATTTTTTTTTTAAATATGTGACAAGGGACACAACAACAACAACAAGGTGACAGATAACATTTCATTGGAAAACTCAAAAATTTCCAAATTGCTACCAACTTACATAAAATGTAAAGCTATTTCAGTTTTTTTTTTTTGTTTCGTTTAAATAAAAGTCCCATCGATTGAGGTAAGAGCTCAACGAAGAATTTTAAAACCGCCACTTCCCTATTAACCCCCGACTCAAACAGAGATCGAAAATGCCGGCCTTCGTAACAGCAGGTAAGTGGAGTCTCATCCCTCTGGACTGACCTGGCGGTTCAGACGGGACAGGGTGCCCGCCGAACCGCGCGTAACCGTAGCAACCGTCGCCGCGCGGTTACGAGCTGAGCCAGGGGTGCTGGAGGCACTGGGCGGCGGTGGCCCTCTTGGCCGGGACGTGCTCCAGCATGGTGAGCAGGAAGTCGCTGAACTGGGCCGCCTGGTCCAGCGGCCACTCGTACTTCTCCAGCAGCACCTCGAACAGGCCCCACGGCTTCAGGTTGGAGATGTGCCTCAGCTCGCCTGCGGGGGAAAAATAAAACATACATATATGCGCATTGTATGCAAGTGGTTTTGTCTAATATATAATCAAACAAACACACACATATATATATATATATATAGATATATAAAAATATGTTTTTTTTTTCTTTACCTCTACGATTGAAGTACTCGCGGGAGTACCTCCCGGAAAGTGCGAAGTGGGGGGGGACGGCCCCCAGCAGCTCGATTATGTGGGCGATGTGATCTGGCAGCACGCAGAGGAGAGAGGACGGACAGACACACACACACACACGCACGCACGCACACACACACAGGAGAAAGATTTACACAGCAGCAAAAAAATCTAAAAGAGCTGACAAAACTCACGACCACGTGACAGTTATGCCCACTGCCCCACCGACATCAATTTACAACAGATGCTGTTATCCAGACCAACTCATAAAGGTAGTGCAGCATCAGGACTGCACATTCAACACTGACAGGGTCTATGATTAATCTCTAAAGGCCATGGAAACCATAAGTGCACTGACAATAAGGAATAGACTACAGAACATAAATAGGTATATGCACTTATTATAAAGCAAAAGGCAAAGTCTGCATCCGTATCAATCACAAAAGTTTCTGTTTATACATGAACAGGAGATGTTGCCTAGCTGTAACTGTGTCAGATGGCACCACCCCATTCTAAGTTAATGGGGGGAGGGGAGGACAGGTATATTAGCCAGACTATCTAAAAAACGGTGTGGGAGGAGAGTGGGGGGGGGGGGGCAGGAGACTGGGGGTAATGTGACTTTGGGAAGAGTGCCACAGAATGTTTAATGAGTGCCGTGAGTTGGGCCTGGCATTAGCATCTCGTTAGAAAGGTGAAAGGTCCCCCAGCAGCACTCCCGGTACCAGGGATAATGGCCCGTGACTCCTCATTAACAGGAGAAATGTGCCCCCAAGCGGCCCACCAGCACCACTACCCAGAGCAGCCAGGCTTCGCTCCGACGGCCCCCTGTCCAAATACCGGCCATTCTGGATTACTGACAGCGTCCGCTAACTGTCCGCTAGCTGTTTACCGGCCTCCCTGAGAAACGCTGACTCACTACAGCACGGAGACGGAACCTGCTGCTTGCTGTTCTCCCAGCCGATTACTCTCCCGCACTGACAGTCTGAGAGATTCGGTGGTCCAGCGCAAGAGCAGATAATTGCCCACATTCAGCATCTTCAAACCGGAGAGCTGGACGACCGCTCTGCGCTCTCAGACCTGAGCGATTTCACAAAATGCACTTTAAAGATAATTAGCAGAACATGTAACCATGTTCACCGAAGTAAACTTTAAAGTGTAATGAACACACGGAAGGCGCAAGTGTCTAGGTATCGAGGAAAATCGCTTACACATATATACGCTTGCGAACAAGAGGACGATGATGAGTAAACTGACCTTCATCTCGAGTGTAGTCCTCCCCTGAATGCGGCTCGAACAGATAGTCCCCGGTGGCCAGCTCGAACGCCTGCAACAGCAGCACACATTTCCCCCTTCAACGCTCAGCAATGTCAGAGTTCACACAAAGCATCTGAACAAGATAAAACATCTGAAATTCATGCAAGCAACCTTAATGTTGCCATTACACACGGTTACTCCAAACGGATAACGAATGTATAGGTTCAGTGTGCAGTATGTTTGTTGTTGCTACCCTGGCTGTACATAAATACCATAAAGCTGTTTTTATATAACCGAGCGACTAGGGGGATAGCGTGTATTTTTACACATTAAGACCAAGATAACAGGTCACATATAATTTGAGACACACAGGAGCAGACAGTACCCTATGATTCACACAGAGTAGTGCTCCAAATAACAAACAAAAGACTAACAATGGCTATAGCTGCTTGCCCTCACCACTGTCTAGTCAGGCACTGTACAGTGCCCTCCATAATGGTTCGGACAAAGCCTTAAAAGTGCAGCCCCTCAGCTTTTTATTAAAATGGTATTTTTTAAAAATACATTTTGTTTTCAGTAGAAATGACAGCACTTATATATAACAACATAGAAAAGGTCATTCCCATTTCACCAGACAGCCCACAAGGTTGTTTTTGCCTTCGTTTCTGAAAGGTTGGTGCCTTTGTGTCATTTCCCTTAGCAGCCCCCACCGTGTTAACTGGACTGTGACGGAAGTTTCCAGAAATCGTCGGTTGAGACGCGCCCCCCCCCCGGTAGGTGTGCTCACCATGCAGGCCGTGCTCCAGATGTCCGCGGGGGGGCCGTACTCCGCCCCGATCAGGACCTCCAGGGCCCGGTACTGCCGAGTCTGGATGTCCTCCGTAAAGTGCTTGTGCTGAGGAAGAGGATGAGGAGGAAGAGGAGGAGGCCTCAAATTAACGCTGGGCCATTAAACAGTTACCATGGTTACCCGTTGTGTTTTTCTCCACCCCAATACATATTTCACGTGGCCTCTGAGCTCTGGCTGTTTGCTACCGCAACAGGTATTATTAAAGAGGGAAAAAAGAAGACGAAAAGAAAGGCAATACTCCACACGGTGGCGATGACAGTTATTGCGCTCAAAAAAACTACTGGATAATTATTGTTACAGTATATCGCCCAGCACTACCTCAAATTCTTACCCTCCATTACATTTACATTTTAGTCATTTAGAAGATTCATTTCTCCACTTACACAGATTACATTTCTTTTATAGACATTTGTACAGCTGGGTTATTTACTGAAGCCAGGCTTCAGTCCCCTGTTCAGGGGTGCAGCGGCAGTAATTTAAGGGGACAGTTCACCCAAAATTAAAATTAAGGTGTTACCACAATCTATCCATCCAGAAAGTTTCACTGAGATTTGTGGTGCTCCATAAATAAATGAAAATGTTTGTGCGCTGAGCACCACAAAAAATATGTGTCCATCGAGGTCTGTTTTATCAGAGTCAGCCGCAGCGGATACCTAGAGAACTAGAAGTCAAATCTCAGAGAAACTATCTGGATGGACAGATTAACAGAAATGAAACTCGGCTTAATTTAATTTCTGGGTGAACCGGCCCTTTAAAAGAAAAAAGGGCCACGTCAGGTGATCAACTCACCACCCAGCAGGCATTGCCCAGGTCCGCGATCTTCACGCGGATCTTATCAGCGTTCTGGGGTTCCAGGGGGTTCACCAGGAAATCCGCCGCGCCAAACACTGGGGGGGGGGGGGGACAGGGACGGGACGGGACGGGGCACACACAAGTTCAGTTAGGGGCCGGCTTTCTGCTCTTAGGACAGGGGAGAAGATTAATACACAGCTAAACTGTATCTGAAAATTCAATTCACTGTAAAAAAAACTACATGCAAAACAGGAGGAGAAAGAAAGCCTTAAGCAAATACCAAAAAACCTTATACCAAAAAATTAGCTTAAGTATTTTAGTCTCACATTTAGACTTTAGTTTCTATTTAAATCTTATTTCTATTACTTTTTTGCGAAATAATACAAAAGAAATTGCTAATGAGGGAAAAATAGTTTCACTTGTGAAGCAAAACGTTACTTAAAGCAAGCTACTATTTTCCACTTAAGAGAAAAAAAAGATTTTAGTCTCATTACAAGACTAAAACACTTCTTAAGACAGACTTTTTTTGCAGTGCAGACTGAGAGCAGCAGAGAGCACATGCACTCACACACACACACACACACACACACACACAGACAGACACACACACACACACTCTCAAACACACACATGCACATAAACACAGTCACACACACTCTCTCTCTCTCTCACACACACACACACACTCAAACACACACACGCACACAAACAGTCACACACACTCTCTCAAACACACACACACATGCACGCACACACACAGACAGACACACACACTCACACTCTCAAACACACACATGCACATAAACACAGTCACACACACTCTCTCTCTCACACACACACACACACTCACTCAAACACACACACGCACACAAACAGTCACACACACTCTCTCAAACACACACACACATACACACTCTCAAACACACACACACGCACACAAACACAGTCTCACACTCTCACACACAAACCCATCCAGACACACACACACACACACACAGAGCAGAGAGCGAGGTGCAGTCTGACACTCACTGTGTGGGGAGAGCAGCGAGCTGCCCCGCCCGGTGGAGTACCCCGACAGCGTGGACAGCGTGGACTCGGAGGTGTGTGATATCAGGGACCCGGACAGGCCCGAGAGACCCGACAGACCCGAGCCGGGGCTGGAGAAGCGCAGCAGCCCGTTACAGCCCTCCTCCATCCAGGACGAGCCCGACTCCGGGCTGGCCGGGCCCAGGGCTGAGGCCGAGCCGTTGGGATGGCCGTTACCGTTGACAACCGAGTGCCCGGGGGACGCTGTGGAGAAGAACATTACAGAGAGAGAGTTTACTACACTGGACAGGAGAGAGTCCACCAAACTGGACTGGACAGAGTCCATTACACTAGACAGGACAAGACAGAGTCCAACACATTGGAAAAGACAGAGTCCAACACACTGGACAGCACAGAGTCCATCAGACTGGACTGGACAGAGTCCACCACACTGAACAGGACAGAGTCCATCACACTGAACAGCACAGAGTCCACCAGACTGGACTGGACAGTAAAGACCCGGGACGGGCTTTATGTATTTATTTTTACTATTTTTTACATGTTTCGCACACTGAATAAGGTGGCAAAACGTTTGTGCTTTTCCTGCTTCATACATCGATGTAATAAATGATCAGATTGAGTTTTCTAAAGAGCCCGTTTTTCAGTTGAGTTGAGAACGTTTCATTCTCTCTTATTCTTGAGTAAATATAAATAAATAAATAAATAACTAAGCAAACTTAGTTAAGTGCTATATTTATATAGCACTTATTATACAACAAGCGGCAGCCCAAAGTGCTTCACAGAGGCAAAAAAAGAAAGGGTGTAATAACCCAGGACAGAATTGGTAACTGCTACTTAACAATTACATTTCGGGCCTTTAGCTGACGCTCTCATCCAGAGTGACCTGCAATTAGCGCACAGAGAACAGGCCCGCGCTCGTAAATCACCAGCGTCCCGAGCAGCTGGTAATGAGAGGGCACTGGACGGGCCATAACGCACTGGTGATAATCCTTCGCCAGCAGAATTAACATGTGGGTGGAAGGGAAGGTAGAGAGGGGTTATCTGGGGGTGTAGGGAAGTGTAGCATAGACAGGAGAAGACGAGTAAGAGGGGAATGGGACTCGGTGGATTCGAGGGGGGGCGGGGGGGACTTACAGTGCGTGTGCCTGCTGAGGTCCCCCCCCTCGTCCAGCAGCAGGCTCTGCCTCCGGGTGGGGCGTGCGGGCCCTGAGGGGGCGGACGAGGAGCAGAGGGGGCTGATGAGATCGGGGGCGGGCGTCCCGTCCACACCCTCCATCTTCTGCAGGTCCAGCAGCCTCTCCTGCAGCAGCGTCTGCTGCCTCTTCTCCTTCCTCTTCAGCTTCTTCTTCTTGTTCTTGGACACTTTTCCTGTCTGAACACAGCGAGGGGGGGGGGGCAGGGTTAGGGGACCCCAGACTTCTGAGGACCCGTCAGGTCTCAACAGTAAACAGAAATTGGGGGGGGGGGGATGTTGGTTAACAAGATTAGTGAGGCTGAACAAAGGCAACATTAGTACTGGTGCAGTGATTGCACACTGGCTCATGATTTCATTTTGCCTTAAAAAAGGACCCTTCGTCAACCACAAAATAAAAAAACCAAACCCAACGGAATCTAGACACAGGAGTGAATCTTCCACACACAAAGGCACTGTGCTTTTTATATTCCAAAAGCCACTTGTTTACTTCCGTGAACCACAGCTTAACTGCACTAAGCTTAATAACAAATCTACAGGTAGCTGCCTAAAAGACGGAAAAACAAAAGACAGACATCACCGGAGAGAAGTCCCCAGTGGGTAAGATAGCGTCACCTGACACCGTAAGACCACGCCTTCCGTCTGCTGCTATTCTGGGCTATGGTAAAAGGGCCAGGAAACTGCAGAAGGGCAGTAAAACAGCACCCTCCCCCCAATCTGACGGGGGGGGGGGTGTCTCCAAGCTTCTCCGAGCTGACCCGCTGAACTCACACGGCCGTGCGCCGTCTCAGACAGCGGGCCGTGAGTGACAGCAGCGGGACCCGAGGACTTCCGAACGCATACGGTATTCCCAAAGCATTCCGGCAGAATTCCGGTACAGTAGAGGCCTGGAGCCGACGTATTTATAACAGCCCAGGACCTCAGCGCACGTTGCCCCTCAAACGGGGTCCGACACGGCTGTTCCTAGAAGGGACATGTGACTTAACCCTGTAAGGTAGGTGCAAGAGCACAAATGGTGCAAGATCACGAATACTGCGTGATTAGAATGTCGTTAACTGAACATTCTAATGCTGATGTCACAATCACTGCTGGTAACTGAGAGCGGTGGAGTTCCGGAACACTGGCTTAGAATTAAACCATAAAATTCAATCGAATATGTTGATTCTCCATTTCTATGTGGACAGTTCTTAGTTAAGCACCTTGTTGCCAGATTTTCCTGCTCATTAAGACTGATGATCACTGACTGAACAGGGAAAACCTGAGATGGAACAGTGGACAGGACTAGACAGGACTTGGAATAAAAAAAACTGATCCAGACAGAAGCATTATGCAGCAGAGCACCTCTGTTTCTAAGCACAGTAGCTATAAGTCGGAAACGTCTTCATCGTTTCTTCCAATGGGCAGACTGGTTTGGGTCACGCGCTGCATAACTAGGGGTCAACTCACAGGAAATCGAGGAGCAACGGTTAAGGCTTTCACCTTGCGACGCGTCTGACATTTACCAAGAGCACGTGTTTGACTAAATGTGTCATGGAACATAACCGGCTTTGAGCATTAGGTGATCATTTTACAACAGTATGACTTATGCTTGGGAAGTCATGCTTGACAACTAACGGTCAATAACCAACTCCAAAGCTGCCACTTCTCTCCAAGCCTGATCCATCAACTCTAAAGCAGCTACTTCCCCTATGCCTGAACCATCAACTCCAAAGCAGCCACTTTCTCCAACGCTGAACCATCAACTCCTGCGATTTAGTTTACCTGGGATTACTGTAAGTCTCAGAATCGTACAAAAAAAACAACCCATGTTATGGTGTGAAAAACAGACAGAACATGGATGTTATTTTAACAGCATGCATCACTCCCGGTTAACAGCAGGAACTCCCATGCAGAATGAGGAAGTGCACTACGAGGCTAGCAGACCTGGTTCAAATAAGCATTTGTTTTGGATTCAAGTACTTTTCTACGTTTTACTGATCTTGTCTGGTGTATTGGAACCAATGAAATACTCTCAAAAAGAGTAAACCCCGCCTTCTGGTCATACTGGCAGGCTCAATTACACCAGGCAAGATCAACAGAGCACATAAAAGTATTTGAATCCAAAACAAATACGACAACGGTCACACCCAGACATGCCACCTGTGTCTTACAGTGGCAGCTGCACCCGAGAAACTGAACAAAAACTTAATTTTATCAAGATAAAGTTAATATACACGTCAAAACAGAGATAAATATGTATATTTGTTTTGTTTATGGGGCAGCAGTGTATTTCAATGGTTAGAGAACTGGGCTTGTAACCAAAAGGCATCAAGTCTGATTCCCAGGAGGATCACTGCCATTGTACCTTTTAGTGAGCCACTTAAACTAAATTGCTTCAGTATATATCCAGCTGTATATAACAGACACTACGAATAAAAACGCAAAAGCTGTCTAAGTCGATCTGGATAAATGTCTGCAATTCAACGTCTTGACAATTCACTGAAACCAACAATTTGTTGGAGCAAGTCAGCCGAACAACTCACAAAAGAAGACAACATGACTCTGACTGACTCTAATGTGTACCTCCAAGTACCTGTCTGGTTTTAAATTTAAAGCACTTGAAACTAAGTACAGGACAGGATTCTGGCAAGGAGGCAAAACCAGGCATCCTTCTACCATCAGAAACACACGCTAATAGCTTTTACACTGAGTGGATTCTCAACGCTTTTTTGGTCACCGTCTGAACCAGGAAGCCAGCTTAATGGCACCCACAAGCAAATAGAAACCTGAGCATGTTGTACAAAATGTTTTAAATTGTTTAAACCAGTATTCCTTCCTATACTGGAAAACTACCTAAACAGAAGTGAATCATGATCAATGCCAAACACTCTCGACCTGTGGTCACTATTCCTAGACTACATACCACACGCAAACACACACTGACATGCACGCGCACATGCACACGCGCACGCACGCACACTCACATGCACACATACGCGAGCACACACACACACGCACACACACACGCACACATGCGTGAGCGCACACACATACACACACACACACACTCATACACACACACACCACACACACAGGTTTCCCTTTTTTCCTTCATTAGATTTTTTGGGCTCTGCACATACCTGCTTCTCCTTTGGGGCGGTGCTAACTGCCGTCAGAACAGAAAGGAAAAAGTAAAGACAGGAAACAGGAGCGGTTGTAAAATAAACAAATAAATAAAAAGAGGGAAAAGGACACAGTTAGAAACCAAACAGAGACAGAGAAGAAATAAGGAGTACTTGAACCAATATCGGAGAGAGATACTGAAGACATTTGCTAGATCTCATGGTTTAATGTAAATTGGCTATTCACAATATTTGTGAAAGAAAGATATAGCAAAGCTAGCCTTTTATAGTGCTCAACAAGTTAGATTTCTGGCAATTTGCATTTCAATTAAATTTATTTGCACATAACTTTTTACACAGACACTCAAAAATGTTTTACAGTAGGAGTACAAAAAAAGGAGAAAACAATTTGACTACCAACTATAATCATAAAAGACTGGCCTCAATTCAATCAACATTTGCCCCCAAATTTTACTGATGAATAATTAAAATGTTTCTTTTATCCTCACAAACAGTGATTTAATCCAAACCTGAGCTTTTTGCTATCAGTTTGTCAAATCACACAACACAACAGCCCTGCATCTACCCCTGCAAGTCCCACAGCAAATACAATGAGATGTAGTTCTTCAAGTGCCTATAGACCACCGAAGTGTGACACAAATTTTGCGTGATCAGCTGCTTTAGCTGATCAATTCACTGCCGAGTTACACCAAAAAAAACCAACAGGCTCCACAGCCCACCGGGACCAGGAATGAAGGTCAGTGACGTGACATGTTCTACCACCGCAGATGAAGGAGAACATGCACAGATCCTTCGGTTCCCTCACTTGCTTTAGCAAAAATCCCTCACAGATCAGGATCATTAAGTGATGAATGATGGACAGGCATTCGCGGTACTTGCCGGAGGACCCGGAAGGGGGCGGAGCTCCCGCCTGCTGCCAGACGGTCGCCTCGGCAGCCAGCCGTCTGACGTACACCTCGGTCACGTCCAGCAGGATGTTCTCCGGCTTGATGTCCGTGTGGATGATCTTGCACTTGGTGTGCAGGTAGTCCAAGCCCTGCAGGACCTGGGAGGGGGAACAGGGGAGAGGAGCTGCTTGGATGCCATTTTCCTTTTTGGTTTCTAATGGACTTTGTTTTCCGTTCAACCCTCAGTGTGCCTCCCCCAAAGCCCCTTGTTAACACTGCAGTGAGGAAAAGGGAAGACAGAAGCACATGGGAAGGGAGGGGTGGACGTGGACACAGCACTTCATGTGCTGTATTCCACTGACATGTACAGTATTCCACTTAAGCTATACTGAAGCTACCCTGTTGTGTGACACTGTAAGCCAGAGCTGCCCAGCCCTGTTCCTGGAGATCTATCATCCTGTAGGTTTTCACTCCAACCTTAACTTGCCACACCTGATTCTACTAATCAGCAGCTCAATGAGATCTCTAGGTTTTGAATGAGGTGTGGCTTTGTCAGGGTTGGAGTGAAAACCTACAGGACAGTAGATCTCCAGGAACAGGATTGGGAAACAGCCATGCAGTAGGCCACATGCTGTGCAGTATTAAAGGTATTAAGGTCTCTGGTCCATGCAGAGTGTTGGGAAGACAGCTGTTTGCTGTGCAGTGGCGCACCTGCCGGATGATGGTCTTCACGCAGATCAGGGGCAGGCCCATGTAGTTGGACTTGATGATCCACTTGAGCAGCTGGTGGCCGAGCACCTCCAGCACCATGCACACGTCTGACAGGCGGGTCCAGGGTCAAGGGAAGCTACGTTCAAACACGGTAACCGTGGGAACGGAACAGGGGGGGGGGGGGAGTGGCTACAGACGCCCCCCGCAGGTGCGCAGAGGGAGGGAAATGGGAGGAATACAGGTGAACTGTGGGAAGGATACGCACTCCATTGACCCCTGATATCTTGAAGTCGTCGATGAGCTGCACGATGGTTTCTCGATGAGGGTCATTGGGATCACTGTCTCGAACCTGAGAGCGCATCAGGGTAAACAAAAAAAAGTTAATTAACTGCCGAAAATAAGAAAAATAAATTCACTTTATTAAGGTCACCCTGGAGACCTTAAAAGTGTTTGGCTGGAAACCTCAATTTATGGTTTAGTCAGTTGTTTTTATGGACAAAGATCACTGAACAAAAAACAAAACATTTAAAAATCATTTTTTAAAAAGGATTTGAACATCATTATGCTCTCAATTTGGTACGATGCCTGCTCTGCAAGGCCATCTGTTACCTGGCTTGACAGAATGGGAATGGTCTCATGACTGTTACAACTAATCACCAGACACAGCCACTAATAATAGCCACATGTCCTACCCTACCTGGTTACATCTGCACTGCTTATTAACCCTTTGAAGAGTAGGTTGTAGGACTGTGTTCTGTTTTCCCTTCAAAATTCTAAGTCAGCGTTCCAGAACTCCATTATATTCAGTTATCAGTAGTGATTGTGACATCAGCATTAGAATGTTCAGCGAAGGACATTCTAATCACATATTTGTGATCTCAGTCCTTAAAGGGTTAAAGGTACTTCTAATCCAGCTGCCAACACAACCGTGGGCAGGACTGCTATTAATGGTCCTAAGAATGTCTCTCCTGTATCAGTGAAAATGTGTTTTCAAAAAAACCCCAGACAGACTCAGCTGTGACAACATGAGCCCCCAATTCACATTGGAGCACCAGCCACCAATCCATCTGCATCCAACACAGCTAATCGGGCGGATCTTTAAGTACAGTAAGCACACACACGACTCCAGCTGTATCAGGTTAATTGACAAAGATGTGAAATTAATCTGAGCTTTCTTCAAAAGAGTAAAGGTGTTGGATTTATGTAAGTGACAGAATAGGAAGCAGCTACTTTTGCCCTGTTTAGAGTTCTGTATTGCTTTATCCAAAAGGACATAATTCAATCTCAGCGAATATAAAGCAACATGAACGTGAAAGCTGCTCTCACTGAACGATCCCTTCCAAAAAAAGACACCAAGAGCAGTAGATCAACAGAAACAGGGGCTGTTAATCGTCCATTTTCTAGATCTGTTTTTATTTGTTTCTGTCACGTGCCATCTTTTCATAATTTTATATTTGGATGTTTATTTATTTTACAATGGTAGTCTTCAAACGTATTTTACTTTCCCTCTCTCATTATTACTTTATTGTTATTACTATAATTATAGTAGGACCAGGCTATGTAGGAGTAATACAAAAACTGAGTTGCTCCCACATATTGAACTGAAATCATGGTTTATGGACGTATCTGCATGTAAGGGGGTCAGGAACTGTGCCTTGCAGAATCTGTGGAATGTACTTATATTGCTGGGTTTTAATTGTGTTTTTTCTGTTGTTGTTTTGAGCTCACCAAATCAGATTTCCATGCAATGGTTGCTATGGCAATAAAGTAGTGTTTCTTAAAACTATGGGCCAGGATCCAAAATGGGTCATGAAAGTGTGTGAGATGGGTCCCAGAATGAGTCTGTAGTCCACTAGGCTATGCTAGTATGTATATTTGATGGGTCCCAGAAAGGCATTACATTTCTAATTTGGGTCCCAGCACTAAAAAGTATTTCTATTTTCAGCCCCAATATTTAAAAGAATGTAGTATTCAAGGTCTGGCCAAGGGAAGAATCTGACTGTAGGCCAGTGGCAGATCCTGGTCTATAGGTGCAGCAGTTCATTTGCATGGAGGCACATGGTAAGCTGATGTTGATAAGCGTGCTGGGGGATGGAGGAAAAACTCACACATCTGAGCAGCTTGATCTCATCCAGAGCTGTTTCAGTGTAGTGCTGAGCGCTCTTCACCACCTTCAGAGCCACAAACCTCTTCCTCCTGCAGATACACACACACGCACACAGACACACACACACATGTGCGCATGTACACACACACACGCACACACACAGACACACACACATGCACATACACACACGCATGCACACACACGCACGCACGCATGTGCGCATGTACACACACACACGCACACAGACACAGACACACACACATGCACATACGCACGCGTACGCACGTACACACACGCGTGAGCACACACACACAGACGCACACACACAGAGACACACACACACGTACGCGCACACACACACACACGCAAATTTGAGTTCTGCAGAGCACAACGAACGTCCTTGAGGCTTCATCTGGATTCAGCCTGTTTTCTGGCACCTTATTCCACCTTTAATTCCCCAAAACACGTCACATTACATCATGGGCGTTTAGTAAGTGTTCTTATTCAGAACAACTTCTACTGTAGCACTTAAAAAAAAAAAAAAAATCATTTTTTTATTTTTTATTTTTGCACTCAGTATAAACATATACAGCTGGATATATACTGAAGCAATGCATATTAAGAGCCTTGCCTGAGGGTACAACAGCAGTGTCATACCTGGGAATTGAACCTGCAACATTTAGGTTAAAAGTTTTCTAGCCATTATACAACGCTGCCACCCTAACCTAATCCAATCAGAAAATGACTGCAAGTAAAGCTCAGCCACTGCAAACCCGTGTGAAAACAGTAAAAGACGCTTGATAAAGACTCTGCTCCGGGGAGCAGTACTCACTGCAAGTCCCAGCACAGCCACACCGTGGAGAAGTGGCCCCACCCCAGCTTCCGCACCACATGGTACCGGCCGTTAAACAGGTCCCCGATCTTCACTGGGTAGTACCCGCCTCAAGGACAAAAAAACAGCACACGCCATCGTGGAGACACCATTTTCAAACCCTCCTGCTCATTATCCAGCCTAAACAGAACTTAATTAGCCCCCAGAACATCCATTAGCAAACCCATGGAGATGCTGTTCCTTCAGAACACATTCAAAAATGAGCGCAAAATTAATATCGCAAAATGAGTCACTGTGATGAGAATTTCAAAGCCATAATTTCAGCTAATCAAATGCATGATTGTAATGGTAATGGAATAATCTTGTTCGTTTAAAATTTGCATTTAAAACATTTGATTTTAGATTTATCTTAGCTGGTGAGGAGCCGCTGTCCGTATTCATAATGAAATGTCAAACAAACAAATGAATTTAATAAAATAAGCCATTAGCTCATATCATTAGAACGTGTACTTATCTCAGACAATGCATTAGCAGCATTATTACATTGTGTACTTGTTTATGAGATGCACTTATTCAGGGTGACTTCGCTGATGTAATATAGCTACCTTGCTCAAAGGCAAAACAACGTAGCCCAACAATAACCCAAATAATAAAGGAAATCTTTACTCCCCTCTATCAATCTGTAAGACAACAAGCAGGCATTAAATACCTGTGAACTGATTGCTATTCATGACAAACACACATTTTGCTAATCAAATGCATTGTAGGGAAACTACTTTGCACTGCGTTTCCTGAATCCGGCCTGAACCGCAGGTTACATTTAACGACTAAACAGGGGACTGGCGTTGCTGGTTGCTGGAGAGCGGGGGGGTCGGGGATTAGGTACCTCTGCAATAATCGGACGGGTCTTCCTGCTCTTCATCATCCGATCCGAGGAGTTCGGGTGGGGGCGGGGTGAAGTCGGGAGGGGGCGGGCTGAGGGGCTGCGAGGGGGGTGTCTGGGATGGTAGGACGAGCGCAGCGGGCGGTGAACTGAACTGCGCGGGTGGTGTAACCAATGGAGGGGCAACAGAACTGGGTGGTGTAACCAATGGAGGGGTAACAGAACTGGGTGGTGTAACCAATGGAGGGGCAACAGAACTGGGCAGTGCACTGAACTGTGTGGGTGGTGTAACCGATGGAGGGGCAACAGAACTGGGCGGTGTAACCAATGGAGAGGCAATAGCAGTGGGTGGTGTGCTTAACTGCGTGGGTGGTGTAACCAACGGTGGGGCAACAGAATTGGGTGGTGTTCCAGAGGATGGTGGATGGCAAGGGGCAGCAATGGCGGGATGGGGCTGGGGTATGGGTATGGACGGGGTCGGGGGGCCAGGGTGCTGGAGATTCGGAGGGCTCTGAGAGAGGTGGAGCGGGGGAGCAGGCGGAGATTCGGGGGGAGATTCGGGCGGAGATTTCGGGGGAGATTTCGGCGGAGAGGCGGACCTATGGACTGTGAGGATGTGACACAGGTCGGCAGAGCTGGGATTCTCGGGCCTGGCAAAACAAAGGAAAACAGGAAGTTTAATTTCACGGCAAAAAGTGGTAACAGTATCACAGTTTAGTTTGTTTATTTGCACAATTTAAAAACAGGGAAAGGCCATAAGCAGAACAGTAAGCAGGATATAGCACAGCGAGAGCAGAAAACCCTGAGGGGCCTATTCAATCCCTCCACATAAACAGAACAAAAACACACTGTTCACAATATTACACAAAAACAAAAAATGTGATTAAGGGGAACAAAAACACAGTCACAAGACAAAATATACTCTCCAGTTATATAAACTGGTTCACACCTTCACTTCATTTTGAACTGTGATGTATGAAACAAAAACAAAAACAAATCACATTTGGTCATTGGCAGCACCCCCCCCCCCACCTTTCCCAATTTACCCAAACCAAAAGAAAAAATGTGTTTTCACCAGCGGCCCATGAGGGCAAACAACTGCACGCAGTTCGTAAATTACACAAAATGAAAAACAAAGTCGTATCGCGCACCACGCACCGACTGCAAACGGTGACACATCTATTTGCTTGTTTTGTATGACAGCGCACTTCCCGTAGTGTCGAGGCGAGGTGTTAACATGCAGACTGACATCATCAGGCTGTATAGAGCTGCGGCATTGTGGGTAAATTTAACCTTCCTGAGACTTCAGTAAAACAGGAGGAGGAAAAAAAGGGGGGGGGGGAAACGCCTGAGGAGAGCCGGGAGACAGAGAGAAATTAGAGAAAAAGAGAACGGGGCGTGAAAAGGAGGAGAGAAAAAGAGAAAAGAAAGTAAGCGGATTCCTCCCAGGAGGCCGATTCCGAGCCCGCCGCGGCGTCACCGAATTCCCGCTAACCCTCCGCGCCTCGATTCCCGTCAAGCTAACCGTCACTGCGACGCGTGCACGCGCGTTCAGAAACACACGCCGCAAGCCTGACCTTCCTCAAACAAGACCAGGCTAAAACCTAGCATACGGCTGGACCTAACACACGTGATCCGGCCCGACCAATGGTGTAACTTCATAACTCGGCCGACCAATGGGTGTAACTTCATCACTCAGTCAGTCACTCAGTCAGCCACTCACAGACATTCGCGTTTGTAGGGCAGGCCCCGCTGTTGCGGTGCAGCCCAAAAAAAACACTCCGGTCACACGACAGCCCAATAGTCGGTCTTTGAGAATCCTCAGGCAAGGGAACTTTCTACAGTAACATGATTACCGCACAGTAGTGAACCTCTGACCATTGGGTCCTTTCAGTACCGTCTGTGACCTATTAACTAATGACACCCACCCTTATAGCGGGGCATCGTGTTATTTTTAACTCTGAACCTTTTTTCCCCTTGAGCATCCAGACGCTGATGCAGGTCTGTCACCGAAACGCTTGTTTGCTTACTACAACTCCCAAGATCCCCTGCATCGATTTTAGACTTCCTATATGTGAACTGAGAACAGAATCAATCGGTTTTCTTAATCACACAGTGTATGTTTGTTCTTTTTTTTCTGAATTTTGAGCATTTTGGAGTTAATAAACTAATATGTCTAAGGAAACCCCTTCTCTGGATTTCCACCATTTTTACACACCAGCATGCGGGTCTTTCTCATTACTCTAAAATGGCTTACTGTCATTTCTCAGTCTGCATTTCCAATAAGGCTCTAAAATCGTGCAGAGGAACTATAACCCAGTCCGTAGCTACAATGTGGAATAAAACTCACTATAGAATACACAAGGGCTTGCAGATGCAATTGACAGTGACTTACAAAGGGCAAGACCTTCAAACCTGAAAAGGGTAAAATAAATTGTTCTTGAGTCTAAAGAGCACTGGTAGGAGATATAAATAACTAATGTGAGGCTTCGACATTTTTCAATTTCTAAATCACACATCATGGCTAAATGATATTTTACGACCATCAAAAGTTTTCCTATTTTCATTAGACACTACATTTCGGACCACAACTTGTTGTTGAAAAAAAAATAAAAATAAAAAAATAAATAAATAATAATAATTTAAATAAAGGTGCCCCGGTGGGGAAACGTAACGTTGCCATAGTAACCGGCGTTCCGAATCGCAGATTTAATGCGCGGCGCACCGTCTGCCGCGCGTCGTATTGTCTCTGCTCTTTAGCAGTCATTTCATGGTCCACCGCGGACTCGGCTACGGGAGAGAGAGGAGTTCACTTTGATCAGACGCCCCAGCCGACCGCTCCGGAAACCGTGAAATGGAGAAATATTGAGTGCACTGCTGCCACGTGCTCTCGCAGATTTACCTTCCCCCCCACCCACCACCCCTAAAAAAGAATCCACATTCGAACATTCGAAAAAAATATTAACCTCGTTGATGCTAAAATTATAATTAACAGTTTCAATTACATCCATAAAGCAATCAGGTAACAACGAGCAATGATCTTAACATAGGAAACATTAACAAATGCATTTAGGTTTAGTTTAGTGTGCTATGTGAATCCTGACAGGCATGCCCACACTGAGTTCCTTATGCCAATCAATATAAAAGGAAAAATGTTCTTGCTCCCTTAAATATCGTTTGTCATCACTTACCACACATGCTCAAGGGCACCTATGCTTGTTTTATGATACATTAACTCACAGTGAATGCAGGAGAGGCTGTAGACTACTACAATGATACTATCACAGGTAGCTAGTCTAATGGAAGATTTTGTTTGCCCCTAACCTTAGGCTTGCTTCTGTGAGGCTTTAGGCCAGGGTTGTCTGTGAAGCATATTGTGACAATTTTTTGTGAAATGCGCTACAAAAATAAATCTTGATTTGATTTGGAATAATATTTATAAATTTAAACCTTCTGAAATTGTATTTATTATTTCTTTTTACACTAAAGTAGCCCCCACACAACACAGAGACTACTAGACCATTGATCTATAGTATGTCTTATCTGGCCTGCCTATTGGCCGTGACACAGCCAATCACAGACGCTGTGCTGCAGGGGTGGCCATTGCTGGTCCTGCAGAGCCATGGGATGTTCTGTGACTCTTCAAACCCATGCTAGGTGTGTTAGGTGAGCGCTGAGCAACACTGAACACCTGCACGTCCTTTACCTCTTCAGGTGCAGGGCTGGCCACACCCCTGCTATACTACAACCCCCAAGATTCCCTGCATCAATGTTAGACTTCCTATATGTGAATTGGGAACAGAACCGATCAGTTTTCTTAATCACACAGTGTATGCAAAATGCATGCTAAACATCAAACACTCCCATATACATCTACTACACTTTCAATGTAAATAAAAGGTCATGGCTCAATTAAAAGGCTACCAGCTCTGCAACATGATTTCTGTCGGATTAAAAATGACACCCGTCTTCCATGAAACTGTAATGTTCAAGCAGACTCTTTCAAGTGTATTTATCGTAATTGACATGGCGACATTTCACCACATGTGAATTCCTAAGGCAATCCACCGTATTTTCATGCCAATCCCAAGCAGAAAATGAGATTGCGTTCTCCAGTAAAGAGATATCACTGAAGTAGGTGAAATGGAATGTTTTGATATAACGAATAAGGACTTGACCTTTCAAGCAGATTCAGATTCAAAGACAACACAGCACTTCAAAATACACCAATAAAAATTGTCACAGCCATACAGTTTACCACACAGTGGTTGGGGTACCATGAGTGAATCAGGTCAGTTGTCGTGGATGGACAATGGAATCAGAGGGGCGTGTTCAGCATTACATATTACTATTGCTATGTGAGTATTGCTCCTGTAAAAAAACATTTAGAAAATTAACATTTCTCCCCAACCGGTGGTACATATCTACATATCTATTCTTTAAAAAAATATAAAAATTTTGTTTTTGGGGGGGGGGGTGGTGAACCCCGCAATTTCTCTTTGGAAGTCCCAGTTATAATGTGCTGATGTGTAGATCTACGTACTTATTGTGACATTGTTAAGGCAGCGGGATAATCAAAGATGAACAACATTCGTCAGTTGGAAGGCTTCTTAGATTAATTGTTGGTATATTTTAGTGAAACCCAGTATGAAATTCCTTTTTTTTTTTTTTTTACATGTCACTGAAACCATACGTCCATATTTCTGTCCACCATGTCGGTCGAAGTATTTCTGGAATATGCGCTGTGCGTCGCGTGTTAAATGTCAGTAACGTTTTCTTCATATTTACATGCGTGCCAGCTCTGAATGTGTATACAGCGCGCATTGTCGAGTGTGCACGGGCCACGTTAAAATAGGAACAGAACGAGAGGCATGAGTCAATGTGCTTATCTGGAAGAGTGACTCGCCCGGCCGCCCCCTAGGTATTTTTAGCACACACACTGTTTTAGCAGACCGTTAACTCGGCCGCCGTTATTCGCAATCACAGCACCCCATATTAACTGTCGGGGAAAAGCACCAAGTTAGTCACTCACCTAATTTCCAAATTGGAGACGTCTCCGCTCGGTCCTTTGCGGTGTTTCTTAGTTTTCTTTTTATGCTTCTTGCCGTGTTTGCTGTGCGGGTTGCTGTTGCCGCTAGGAACTGGTATAAATCACAGAAGCTACATGTGGTTACTGCAAACCAGCTAGCTAGCTCCTCAAGATAGCTACCCACATGCAAAATTAGCCAGCCTCGTTAGCTAGCTAACACTATAGCTAGCAAAGCATAGAGACACAGGGACATCTAACGTTAACGTTAGTCAGCAGCTGCATAGCCACTTAGCGTGCTAGCTATACGGGCATGAAATATAAAAACATAATGTTGTCATACGCTAATACGCAGCTTTTATGACACGACTACAAGATTTCTTCATTGTCAGACAGCTATTAATACATGAACACAATTTAAGCAGCCGTTAGATAGCTAACGGTAGATATCTAAAGAATGTCCTGGTCAAGTCGACCGGCTAACGTTAACTTAGCCAGCCAGCCGGGCAGCGTCAACTAGCTAGCTATGCTAAAAAAGACAGCAAGTCTTATGTGAGAAAGTATACTCTCTCGCAATATTATAACGGCCTCGTCTTGTTAGTCACTAACACTTTATGTTCTCTTATTAAATTTACGCAGAAAAAATATTTTTTTGTATGTTTTAAAACTCTCACCGTTCATCGATATCATCGGGGCAGCTGTCACCACGCACACTTGCTGTATCTAGTGACGCGCGTGCGCATTGGACAAATGAACGCTAGGTTGTGCGTTTAGATGTCAAGGCGGTTGGGTCCGCGGTTTTGTTGGCTATTCATGGTGAGACGCACAACAAAAACTTATTTTCTGCTCAAGGCATTTGTTTTTTCTAATCTGCACCTCACTACGATATAGTCAAAAAAAGTTTTTTTCAATTTCTGTCTAAGTTATGCTGCTGCATTATGCAAGAATGTAAATTAATACCGATTATACTGTTGCACATTGCTGGATAATTTTATTCAAAATGTGGTTAATATGGAAAACCTCGTACTTATGTCGGTCTAGATTAAGCACCGTGTGCCCACCCCGTTACAAATGACTTTTTAGTCATTACTGAAAACAAAAGGAGCTTAATATGATATCATTCACATGGTTAAAGATTTAGAGGAAATGACTCATGTATCGCTGATGCAACCTAAGTAGCTTGTGTATCCACAATTACCAGTACTATCAGTAAAAATAGTAGTGTGGAGCAAAAATCCTCTGCCCAGCAGATTTTGCTCTTAATGTAAGCCACTGTGGCCAGCATAAACATTAAAATAAACAAAGACAATTCAATGTTAAAATTATAACTTTATTCTTCCCCATATAAATCATTCAATTCATCCTTTTAACTTCCAAAATTTCAGTAAATGATACAGCAGTACAGTAGTTCCATTCAACTGTATAGTAAGAACGGATTCTCTTCACGATATTTACAGGCACATATACACAATGGTTAGCAAACTATTCACAATACAAATAGAAAATAGTGTAAAACATTAGGCTGGGTCCAGTCCTCTTTTAGCTCCAGGGCCTTCTGAAAGCCATTCCTTATTGCTTCTCCTTCGGGACATTAAAAAAAAAAACAACTGTGGATTGTGCTCATAAATCCCCAGGCCCGATTCCCAACTACTTCACCACTTTCGTGAAACGGAATGACGAAAAATGTTTCTTTCTGTTGCTTCTACTGAGGGCAGAGTTGACAGCCATTTTGAAATGATGAAAAGGAAACAGACTTGGAAAGAGTCTGACGGGGTCAGGGAAAAGTACGACAAACAGGAAGACAGGAGACTCAGTTTTGTTTGTGCTATCAGTCTCTTCAGTGTATCAAAAATGTCAGTTGTTACTAAAAGAATCTTTTTGTCTGCCAGTGGCAATTGTTTTACTGACATCGACAAGTGTATCCACGCAAAGACTAGACATTTATAAGCTTAGCACCCACACACCAACGCACGCACACTCATATACAAACATCCAACCAAGCAGTATACACAAATATTCAGCCAAGCACTGAACATATTAAATCACAAACATGCAAGGGGAAATTATACTAACCAAGAACACTACCAACGGCAAAACACAGACAGCTAAACACAAATAGGCGAACACAAGCATAAATAATAATCTAACATTCACAGCAGTGTGGAGTGGTGTTTTTGGCTCTTCGACTATACAGGTTGTAAAAGTTGGCAGGGGGTGTTGGGGAATACTGTGCTGTTGCCTCACAAGGCATGAGGAACAACCCAGATACCTCCAGTTAAATAAAAAATAAATATAGAAATAAATTAAAGAAACAAATGAACAGAAAGGCTACGTTTCGTGCAATATAGGACTCTGGTGGCACTGATTTAGATTTCTTATTTCTGTATGCACCACGCACAGAAGCAAATTCCTTCCAGTTAACACAAAATGTTCTCACAGTGTTAATGGAATGTTTTGTGAACGTTATAACATTGGCACTACATGGCAGCAACATTGCGAGAATGTTTTGTGTTACCCGGGTAAAGCTTCCCTCTAGATAAACCTAACAGGTATCCTGCATATAGCCCCAGGGCTCACAAATGACACTCTTCTGCGCACCCAAATTTTGCTTTACACGTTGTCTAGAAGTTTTAAAGAAAAATAAGGTGGTGGTGGGGGGGGGGGGGGATCTAAAATAAACCAAAACGTAAAACAAAGTGCCAGATAAAAACACGTTAATAACAAAAACTGTAAATATAACCGTAAAATCAACCTACAGATTTCTACTAAAACTCTCTCTATGTACACCAACACCACCGCCATTTTTCTCTTTTTCCCCACTCGAGCCACTGCAAGATCGATCCGATCATAAAAAGCAGATGTGTTCCTAGGCAGAGAGTGTGTGTGGAATCTGACCAACAATACAGAAAGACGATCCAGGAGCTCCCAAGAGCCAATCGATGAGGGGGGGAAAAAAAGTTCATTTGGCTCCCATCACCAACAATAGCGTCAGAACTTATCAGCCATTGGTCTGTTTGATGTTTCCTTTATCGAATCGGATGCTCATTCAGATATTGCTGCTGAGGACAAATCCACCGCCATTTTGCCACACCCGTTTTTATTTGGCAAACATTTCAGGAAATGCATTTAAGCACGTGTCATTTAGCAGTTACCGTTTTTTTAAAAAGTGTTTCAAAAGAAGGCACATTTGGCAATTGTGTATAAATAAGCACTATTTACAGTAAATAAGTTAGTCTCTATACAGTGTCCATCTAAGAATGCCCCCCCCACCCCCACCCCCCACACCATCCCCCAGGTTACTTGTGTGCACATTTCCACCAATCGTATGCCTCGTATCACCTGGTCCCGCCCATCTCAACTGCTGTGCTCCTTATTGCTACACACTTGCCGGCAAAGCAGTGCTGTATATTTACATAAAATGAGAAGCTGTTTGATGACCCAAACAAACCAATACTGTTAATTTCAGTTGAGGTGTACGAAAACACCTCAGAGACTATCGCTGACTGAAATGAATAGTGTTGTTTTTTTTTGTTGTTTTTTTAAATGTATTTAAAAAGGGTTGCCCCAGGGTAAGTCTTTGTCATCTGACAGCAACTGGGCAACTGGAACCCCAGAGAACCATGTGGAAGAGGCCCAGTCAGGGAACAAATATGCAAATATGTTCAAGATTTTAAATCGTTTCATTTTCAGTTGATATTGAAAGCACAGAAAACAGCCTAAGCTCCTTAATATCTAGCAGAATCTGTGTTGAACCTGCTTAAGAATCATCTTTAAGCAACAACAGATTCTCAATATTTCCCGCACCATTCCATTGATAGTTAACCCAGATAACCCAGTTCATATCAAATGAAACCCAGAAAAAAAAGATTAACAGTAGAGATATACAAACAGTTTCCATTTCCCTTGCTGAGGAAAAACTCCCATCTTCTTGGAAACAAATAAAACAGCAAATTGCTGTATCGGTGCTTCAGTTCAAATGACTGCCTATTGGTTAAGTCAGGGCTCAAACAGAGAAGAATTATTCAAACTATATGTGCAACCATTTTAAACAGGCTGATAATACAACTGCAACTGCATTTTAAAAACGGAGACATTTCTGTTCGGAATTAAACGGAACAGGATTAATATGCATACGACTACAAAACCCCTTTCAAATTTTCACATTTAAAAAGATTGACTGTGGACATTTTTTTCATCCTTAAAAAATTTCTCCCCATACTGCATGACTTCTCCCTCAGTCTGAGGCAGTAACCACAATATTCCCACCGTTTCGTCACATCCACACAAATGATGAGACACATGATAGTTCAGACACTTAAAACATCAGAACATGCTCTTGGATGTTTATCATTTTCTAGCTGGTTTTCATTTAAGTATAAATAGCTTGCGTCCGTCCAACTGGTAGGAATAAACTAGCAACTAAACAGAGATCTCCAGCATCATGACCGGTGTCTTAAGTGGTGCTTCCTGAAAATGCAACACAAAACCTGTTAAAAATGCCATTACTTTTCCCACAGGTTTAACAGCACATTCTGCAGATTCACTTTCAGTGCTCCCACGATTATGAAAAAAAAGACCCCTGGAATCAGAAAATGCACAAAAAATGCGAATCCGATAATTCACTGACCACGACAGCCATTACCGCAATTTGTGACGGCTCACCGACTCAAAAGCACACACGTCCACTTGCACATGCTCACACGCGTGCTAACGGCGATCACACACACACACACACGCACCCGCAGAACAAAAACGATTTCCTGCTTTGTCATTTTCATTATTCCGACAAATGATTTTTTTTTTTTTTTTTTTTTTAAGTTCCCTTGCCAAATCCATTTTTAGAAAATTCCTAAAAAGAAATCCAATTTTCCAAAGAGGAATTGATTGAGGGCTCCAGTGTCAGCACAGGCTTGTATTTCCACTGGGGTTCGTGAACCTCAGCTGGCCCCCCCCCCCGCCCCCTGAGTGCAGCGCCCTGCTCCAACGCCATTTGCTGGCGACAGTCAGCAGGGGTCAAAGGTCGGTGACTTTGTTCTCCACCAAGGCGGCGACCTGCTGCAGACGGTAGGCCAGCTGCATCTTCTGCCCGGCGGCGTCCTCTTCCAGGGCCATGATGATCTGCGCAGGTAAACAGGAAATGACATTTCAGCGGGGTTAAGTCAACGCGGTTATGGTGACCGGGCCGGGCGCTCTGTGGAGTCTCTACGGAGGGTATATAAAGCGTGGAGGGCCTGTGGGGGAAACTGAGATTAAGGATCGGGGGTGGGGGTGGGGGGTGGGCTGGGGTTCGGTTGGTGGGGAGGGGGGAGGGGAAAGCTTAGATTACGATTCCACACCAAGGGGGGGGGGGGGGGCGGTTGGGTAGATCTGTGCATGTGACTAATGACATATAATATACCAATGCCTTGGGTAAATGTACCGTTTATGGTCCAAACCCACGCTATTTTACACACACGGTATTTAACATTTTTTCAGCAGGATATAGCTCATTAGAAAGGTTAAACTGTTGCTCTGAAGATGGAGAATGAACCTAATGACAAGAGAAAATGACAGGCGCCAGTGGTGCAGTGGCGGTTCTTCAGGTCTCGATGTTCCCTGTGCAGGTTCAGCTGGATCGCTGACGCACTTACTTGGTCGTAGTACTTATTGATGTATTTGTAGAGTTCATGCAGCGCCACCAAACTGTTCATCTCTGACGCAAAGCTCTGAAATATCAGAATCAGAATCAGAAACAGGTTCATTGCCAAGTAGGTTTTCACATACAAGGAATTTGCTTTGGTCTGATGATGCATAACAATAAACATAAAATAAAATAAAATACAATACAATAAACATAGACATAGAGCAAACAATAAACAATAAACATAGTGCAAGGATAAACATATTGCAATGGAAAAAGTATTATAAGAATAAGTACAAGTTCTATATGTCTGTTTGATGTCTGTGGGGGTCAGGATAACAGACAGTGTCAGTGGGGGTCCCGGGCCTTGTTGATGATATGAATATGAATATTCAAATTAAATTGAAGTGTTTAGAGTAAATACACACACACACAAAAAGAAAATAACACGCCAATCGACTTTACATGTAATGGTAAGACGCTTATTCCTTTATCCACTTTACAATTATGACTTTCCCAAGCGTTGGGTTGGTGTCTGCTCAGGAATTGACGCAAGTGGTTTGACGGCAACCTCGATCCAGACATTGGTCTACCCCTGAGCATCCATGATTACTGTCGGATAAAATGATCGTATCATTGAACATAATCAACTTTAACAAATGTCAGTCCAGGCTAAGTTCACAGTAATTTAACCAGAGTTATAGCAGTATTTGCACAGCGCTGGAAGGCATACAGTAGGCTACGTTTCCATTAAACAGCGCACATAAAGGCAAGCAAATATGCATGCGTTCGGCATGTCGCATCCAACTGACACGCCGACATCGTCTATAATGAATGTCAACATGAGTCCCTCTAATGGAAACACGGACTCAAACATACTATCTGCATTTTTCATTCCAGACCAAGTAACCGAGACAAGCTCTGCCGTTGCCAAGCGCAACACGGCAGTTCTGAAACTATTTCAGCAATTAAACTCGGCTGAATAGGCGAATCGGTTTGCTTTAGACTGAGCCGTTAAGCACCACAGAATGACACAAATGACGATGTCGTTTTATGTATGCAAGTGTATGTGTGTGTGTGTGTGTGTGTGTTTCTGTGGAAACAGGAAACAGCTCGAAACATAAATATTGTGTAAGATTCTTAATAGAATGTGAAACTGTGGCATTTGGGCAGCACAGAATAACTGTAAAAAGAAGACCTGTGTAAACTACAGAGCTAGTAGTTATACAACCATTAGTGAGGATCCATGGCAACACGCTACAGGGATTTTAAAAAAAGAACATCCAAAGATGGGTTCAGGCTTGACAGGCTGGTAAAATGGATGTTCTACAGTGTGATTATCATAATTATCCCCTCCATGTGCGGTTTCCTGTTTCAAAATTGCGTGGTAAACAGACTTTGGTAAAAAAGAAAAAAACCTGACAAATACGGTGGGATTCCCCCCCCCTCACCCTAGACTCCACGTACAGTACAGCAGCGGCCAGGAATTTAGCTCACGAAACTCTCGATAAAACCCTTAACCCCATTCCGAACATTCCTCTCTGCCTTTCATCCAAACAGGAAGTAACCTTTCCTTCACCTTTTTGAACTGACCAATGGGCTGCGGGGGAAAAGGGAGAGAGCAGAGAGAGCAGAAACGGTACGATTCCACACAGGACCGCTGGCGACCACTCACCCCCGATAGCTCCGTGAGGGTGGAGTTCATCTCCTGGTAGCAGCCCGAAACCGCACTGTGGATATCGCTGTAATACCTGCAGAACACAGATTCATTCACAGATTCATTCATTCATTCACTCAGCAACTCACTCAGTGACTCACTAAGCGACTCACTCACAGATTGACTCCTTGAGACACATTTTTTGCGAGTCCTTGTGATGCATAATTATAGGATGCATGCTGACTGTTTATCGAACACATTGCACCTCCACAGTAGACACACAGTGACACAAGCGAATGGAATCAGCCCGATAGCAAATCTGCTTCAGATTAATAAGTAACAATTACTATTGCGCAATTACATAGCTGTCCATGCATGATTCTACACCGCTAATTTAGAATACAAATGCTGAGCTACGAGCTGAAAGTCTCAATTTACATTTCCTAAGATGTCAACTTTCTCACTACTGCTTCAGTAGTCTTGTATACAACTGAACTGCTGTGCATGACCAAAGCAGACTGAATGGTGGATCACAATCACCTTTCAACCAGCTGCTTGTATCTGGGGATCTCTCTGGCGTATAACAATTTGTTCACGGGAGAGTCCTGCAAGGAACAGAACAGAAATGGCATCGTCAACTGTCAGCACCACAATTTCCAGCACCTGCCACAACCGCAAACGACAGGATCGGATGAAAAATAAAGAGGGGTCGTGTCTAGATACAGAAGAGGCAGGCCAAAGGAAAGAACACTCTAGTGGGGGGAAAAAGACAACAAGACCACCCTTGATGCCTTAGGTGAAGATCCAAATATTGATTAAGGCTAATGCATCTAATACTGATGTACTAGGACGCGTTAGCACAGTGGTAAGGAAATAGACTTGTAAGAAGCGCAGGTCGATCCGGTGACCTGCATGTCCTGAAGGACTTAACCTGCATTGCTTCAGTTAATCCAGCTGTAATGATACAGCAAAATGTATGTAAGTTGTAAGTCGCTCTGGATAAGAGCGTCTGCTAAATGCCTGTAATGTAATATGTAATGATGTAACAGTCACCACTGGCAACTGAAAGCAGTGGAGTTCTAGAACACGGACTTGGAAGTTTTAAAAAACATTCCAAAAAACGTACTCTTCAATGGGTTAACCGACATTTGGGTTCCAATATTGCTTTGATTAGCATGTTTATGTTTTGCCTTAATATTTTACTCTCTACTCTCCACTGTGTTTGTGTCCTATGTATCCGTTTTCCTTCTTGTACATACCGCCCCTTGGTTTTTCACCTTGTTAGGTGACCTTGGGCTCTGGAAAGGCACTATACAAATAAAATACATGATTATTTTTATTATTATTGTTATTAGCGGGGTACTGACCCGGCCCACTTTGTGCTCGGACGTGGTGCACGAGTCGATGAAGGTCTGAGCGATGACGGACAGCACCGCGTCCACGCTGTCCGTCACCTGCACGTCAAAGACGAACTGCGGGTTCTTCAAGATGTTCACCCAGAACCGCAAGGGCAAGCTGTACAGAGAGAGAGAGACAAAGAGGGCTCAGATAATCACACCCTGGGAGATTATTAAGACCATAAAGGGCACCCTTATATGAATGAAGTCGCAAATTTATACATTTTTTATACAAAGCCGTTCACTTTAAAAGCTACAGTACTCAAAGCGAAATCCTGCCATATTGCCGAAAGCCAGGGGTAATTTCTTGAGTTCTTTTTAAATGATTTCTTTTTCTATGATATTCAAGGTTAATAAAGAGGATTCCGCTTCTGGCCAGCAGGGGGCCCGCAAGCAACTGCGCAGTTTGCATGGTGGCAAAGCCTGCCTGTGTATGAATGCTTTCAAAAACTTTTACAAGAATACTGAATAATAAAGAAACCAGGCAGGCACAATGTCTTTTTTTAATTTGAGTGCAGTTTCTATCTACAAATCATGTTAGTGTAAAACAAATTAACCGTGGATAAAATGCAGATGTGCGTGCGCACCTGTTCGTCTTCCAGATGTGCACGGTCTCCGGGTCCTCGATGCCGTGCTTCAACGCCATTTCGTCCAGGAAGTCGAAGAAGAAGCGCACGGCGATGGGCGGCGGCCGCTTGGTGCTGAGTATGGCCACAAACACGTCGTCCACAAACTTCTGCAGCGTGCCCTGGGGAGGCGGAGAAACACACACCCCGTTACACACCTTATACACACCTGTTACACACCCATTACACACCTGTTACACACCCGCTACACACTCCATTACACACCTGTTACACACCCATTACACACCTGTTACACACCCGCTACACACCCCGTTACACACCCGCTACACACCCCGTTACAAAACCTTATACACCCCCGCTACACACCCCGTTACACACCCGCTACACACCCCGTTACACACTCCGCTACACACCCCATTACACACTCCGCTACACACCTTATGCACACCCGCTACACACCCCGTTACACACCCTTTACACACCCCGTTACACACCCATTACACACCCATTGCACACCCCGTCACACACCCGCTACACACCTTATACACACCTGCTACACACCCCATTACACATCCCGTTACACACCCGTTACACACCTTATACACACCCGCTACACACCCCGTTACACACCCTTTACACACCCCGTTACACACCCATTACACACCCCGTCACACACCCGCTACACACCTTATACACACCCGCTACACACCCCATTACACACCCCGAAGCTGCACAGATTCACCACACATTTCCGCTTCCACCGCCAGCTACCGATGGTTTAGACAGCTTCTGGTGAGTCTCACACCCGCGTGGCTACTACGCTAGCAGCCGTGTACAGCAGGGCTACTCAACTCCAGGTCCTGCAGGTCGCAGTGTCACCAGGTATTTACTCCAACTATGCGCTACACCACCGGATTTCACTAATGAGCTCACTTCCTGGACCAACGAGGTATAATAATTCCTGAAATCTGGTGGTGTAGAGCATGGTTGGACCAAATACCTGCAGACGGCACTATCTGCAGGACCTGGAGTTGAATAGCGCTGGTGTACATAGACAGCTATGATAATGGAGTTGGTACAGATATTGCAGATTTCTATGGTACAGAAACAGGCAAAGCTCTAGTACAGATATTGGATATTTCTATGGTATAGAAACAGGCAAAGCTATGGTACAGATATTGGAGATTTCTATGGTACAAAAACGGGACGGTTATGGTACAGATATTGGATATTTCTATGGTACAGAAATGGAGATAGTTAGGGTATAAAAATGGGGACAGTGAGTCAGCGGCACCTTCATGGACAGCAAGCGGGTGAGGTAGATTTCAGGGATGGCCTTGGCTCTCTCCCGCTCCCTCATGCTGCTCTTGCGGTGTTTGGGAATTTCGGGATCCTCGCTGGACTTCACCAGGTGCCACAAACGCACACCTTCCTCTTCCTCACCTTCCAACATGGGCGTCTCTGCAAGACACAGAGCTTTGTCACAAACACGTACACACCCCCACACTCATCTACACACACACACACACACACTTATCCACACACACTCATCCACACACACTCATCAACACACACACACAATCACAAGCACACACTTCTGCACTCACTCACACACTCACAAGGTTGCAGTGATTTGTTGTGAGACAGTATTAACGGGAAGTGGGGGCGGAGCTTACTCTCTCCAGTCTGGTAGACCTGACTGACGCCCATTTGCACAGAACTCTGGGAGCGAGGGATAAGAGCCACGGTGGCACCATCCGGCACCTGGGGGGGGGGGGGGGGGGGGGGGGAGGGGGAAAAGAGCGAGGGAGAGAAAGAGAAGAAGAAGGGGAAGAGGAGAAATCACCAGCACAAAAAGAAGAGGAAGAAAAAAGAGGAAAAGAGAGAATGAGAGAAAGCAGAAGAGAGAGAACATGAGGTGAGAGCTGAATACTGTGTTTGAAAATGCATTTGCCAGGTTACAGAGGCTGATTTACCAAGAGCTTTAAGCATGTGCAAAAACTTTCAGCACACACAAGACCAATAACATGAACCATGATTGGTCACAGTATTTGTTTTGCACCAATCACTGGTCGTGTTATTAGTTTAGCATGCGCTGGAAGTCTAAAGCCGCGTTTCCACCAAAATTACCCGGAACTTTCAGTCCCAGGAACTACTTTACCAGGAACTAAAAGGTTCCTTCAGCCAATGGTTGTCTGCGTTTCCACCGGGGTCTAAAGTACCGCGAAGATTAGGCAAATTAGCCCACTGACGTTGTCGTCGGTTCATCTGTCATATGATTTCTTCTGTAACCCCATACTACCACCGAAGTAGCCTACATTATTTTCTAATAACCGGGACAGACCGGAGGGGTTTATTCCACTTGTATACAACGGGTTACCAACAATGACTATATATGATTACTTTTGTATTTATTGATTTTCATATATCCTCTCAAACACATTCATTAACAGCAGAAAACATGCACACGTTGTAAACAATTAGCTGTTTTATTACTTTCTCGTCGACAATTCCATATAGGCTAATCGCAAAATGACAAGAATAGAACGAAAACTCGGACTTGCGTGAAAATGTAAATTAGTAGTGGTACAGCCACCGTTTGCTTTCCTTCGAAGTTACTGCTAGCCGAGCAGCGAAGTGTGCCCTCCAGATGCGAACCATGCACCATAAATGAGTCCATAGTCTTCCTGGTCTTTTCGTGGAATTGAAAAATGGCAGTAAAATTGAGTAAAATTACGGCAGTCTGAAAAAGCTAAAGGGAAGATTACTAGAATTAACCTGTTATTTTACCCGGATAAAAAGTGCGGAAGGTGATTTCCAGTTTGCTTGTACTGTATCACCAATGTTAATTATGCAGAACTACCGCATACCTCACATAACTGTATCAAACGTTTTGAGTCAATTACAACGGGCTAACAAAGAAAATCCGGAAGAAAATATTCAGCAACCGAATTAATCCGTTTGAATGTTTTGGTAGCCTACGTAATATGCTGTCCCAGCACGAATGCTTAGCATTTTATAAAACGAATACTAAAGCAAGAAAAGAACAGAAGAGCACACGTTATAATTCCAAGACGTTGATAGGCTATAACCAAAAGTAGGCTACTGCGCCGCATAACATACAAGTTTGATTTGAAGTTATTATGAAAATAAATTGGTTTGCCGCTGCATATTTTCAAACATGGCGGGTAATGGCGGAAAATAAATACAACACAAACGCTACGAGTACTCGACCAATCAGAAATGTTCAGCGCTGCAAGCTCCACCCAAAAGGTTCCTGTACTTTCGGAAAGTACTACCCCCCGAGCAGGAACGTTTTGGGGGGTAAAACAAAGCCCCCAGAACTAAATTTAGACCCTAGTTCCTGCGGTGGAAACGCACTGAGTTCCTCAAAAGGTTCCTAGTTCCGGGGTATAGTTCCTGCGGTGGAAACGCGGCTTAAGCAAATCAGGCCCTGTGTGGACCGCTGCAGTGGGAGTGGCCAACCTTGTAGTGCTGCAGGGTGTTGAGCCTCTTCCAGCGTCCCTGGACGATGGCGGTGACATCATCATCAGACAGGGTCAGGTGACCTGCCTGTCCGGATCGCCACTCTGTACAAAGGCACACTGTTAAGACACTTGGCTGTCATATGCCAATATGTTCACCTGAAAAAATAAAGCTCTATTCTATTCTACTCTATTCTGTTCTATTCTATATGCGAAAAGCTAAGACACACACAGAGACATTTATGCAGTTAATCTAAAAGCACATCTCAGTTCTGCTCTTGCAGCTCCTGTGTCGTTGAGCAGTAAAATGACTCCGGAACGTTATAAATGCTGTAATTCCAGAGCCTTTTTTCCGGCTCACTCTCCCACGGAAGCCTAGCCGCTTGGGAGTCGCTATTCCAGCTGAAAAGCAGCGGCAGCCGTTAAAAGGCGCGCGACGCTAAGGTTGTTTACATCGCCGCGGCTACGCGTGAGCGCGTGGCGGCGACGACAGGCGTACCCAGGTCCAGCGAGTCGGCCGCCGGCCGCTGGGAGAACGGCGCCCCCTTGTACGTCTGGTCCAGGATCTTGTCCTTGACCTGCGTGATGGTGTCCGTGTCCAGAACCTTGACCGGGCAGTGCTGGACCTCGGACCCGCTCTTCAGCAGCACCGTCAGGGTCTGGCACGCGCAAGGAAAAGAGACAATGGGGGGGAATGCATTACACTACATTACATTACAGGCATTTAGCATTAGCCATTACATTACATTACATTACATTACATTACAGGCATTTAGCATTAGCCATTACATTACATTACAGGCATTTAGCATTAGCCATTACATTACATTACAGGCATTTAGCATTAGCCATTACATTACATTACATTACAGGCATTTAGCATTAGCCATTACACTACATTACATTACAGGCATTTAGCATTAGGCATTACACTACATTACAGGCACTTACACAATTTTCACACAGCATTAACATTGCATTCATTTATACAGCTGGATATATACTGAAGCAATGCCGGTTAAGTACCTTTCTCAAGGTTACAACGGCAGGGTCCTACCTGGGAATTGAACCTGCAACCTTCAGGTTACAATACCAGCTACTTACCCATTATACCACACTGCCACCACAATGCATTTCCACACTGAAATACCCAGATTCAACGTTCCACACTAATTACTATTCACATTCAAGGAGAGACACCAGGCTTGTCTGCAGCAATTCATAAAAGGTAGAAAGATTAAAGCGGGGTTGGATGATCCATGGTGAGACCAGGCAGTGGAATGACAGATGGATGAAGGACCCCTGTAACAGAGGAAAAAGAGGGAAAAGAGGGAAGAGAGGGTAGATGGAGGGAGTGTGTAGAGTAGGTAGTAGAAAGACAGAAGGATGGATGAGTCCTGTAACAGAGGGAAGAGAGGGAAGAGAGGGAAAGGGGGGGATTGTGTGGAGCAGGCAGCAGAAAGACAGAGATGGAGAGTACCTGTAACAGGGGAGAGAAGAGGGAAGAGAGGAGGGAGTGTGTGGAGCAGGCAGCAGAAAGACAGACGGACGGAGGACGCGAGGCTGACCATAGAGCAGTAGTCGATGTCTTCTCGGAGCAGGTGGCTGTCGTTGAGCGTGCGCTTGGCCTTCCCCGTCACTGCGTCCACGGGCCCTTTATCCACCTGGTACTTAATGGCCCGGTACAGCATGTACAGGGGCTCCCCAGCAACCTCCTTCAGCGGGAGAGAGAGAGTCTGTTACAACCTCCTTCAGCAGGAGAGAGAGAGTCTGTTACAACCTCCTTCAGCAGGAGAGAGAGAGTCTGTTACAACCTCCTTCAGCAGGAGAGAGAGAGAGAGAGGGAGTCTGTTACAACCTCCTCAGCAGGAGAGAGGAGAGAGAGAGTCTGTTACAACCTCCTTCAGCAGGAGAGAGAGTCTGTTACAACCTCCCTCAGCAGGAGAGAGAGAGAGTCTGTTACAACCTCCTCAGCAGGAGAGAGTCTGTTACAACCTCCCTCAGCAGGAGAGAGAGAGTCTGTTACAACCTCCCTCAGCAGGAGAGAGAGAGTCTGTTACAACCTCCTTCAGCAGGAGAGAGAGAGAGTCTGTTACAACCTCCCTCAGCAGGAGAGAGAGAGTCTGTTACAACCTCCTTCAGCAGGAGAGAGAGTCTGTTACAACCTCCCTCAGCAGGAGAGAGAGTCTGTTACAACCTCCTTCAGCAGGAGAGAGAGAGTCTGTTACAACCTCCTTCAGCAGGAGAGAGAGAGTCTGTTACAACCTCCCTCAGCGGGAGAGAGAGTCTGTTACAACCTCCCTCAGCAGGAGAGAGAGTCTGTTACAACCTCCTTCAGCAGGAGAGAGAGAGTCTGTTACAACCTCCTTCAGCAGGAGAGAGAGAGTCTGTTACAACCTCCCTCAGCAGGAGAGAGAGAGTCTGTTACAACCTCCCTCAGCAGGAGAGAGAGTCTGTTACAACCTCCTTCAGCAGGAGAGAGAGTCTGTTACAACCTCCCTCAGTGGGAGAGAGAGAGTCTGTTACAACCTCCTTCAGCAGGAGAGAGAGAGTCTGTTACAACCTCCTTCAGCAGGAGAGAGAGAGTCTGTTACAACCTCCTTCAGCAGGAGAGAGAGTCTGTTACAACCTCCTTCAGCAGGAGAGAGAGAGTCTGTTACAACCTCCTTCAGCAGGAGAGAGAGTCTGTTACAACCTCCTTCAGCAGGAGAGAGAGTCTGTTACAACCTCCTTCAGCAGGAGAGAGAGTCTGTTACAACCTCCCTCAGCGGGAGAGAGAGAGTCTGTTACAACCTCCTTCAGCAGGAGAGAGAGAGTCTGTTACAACCTCCTTCAGCAGGAGAGAGAGAGTCTGTTACAACCTCCTTCAGCAGGAGAGAGAAGTCTGTACACATCTCGCACAAAAAACACAAAGACCACTGCACACCACACACAGAGACGCACACACACGACCACACACAGCAACACACACATCGACGAACGCACATTCACACACACACAGACACACACACATCGACGGACGCACTTGCACACACACACAAACACACAGACAGACAGACAGACACCTACACACACAAACACACACACACACCTTGAGGAAGGAATAGAGGCAGATGGACATCCAGTTGGTCAGCATCTTCTCCACCACTGTTTCAGTCCTAGAGGAACAGACAGTAGAGTGATCAGTACAGCCCCACGCAGTCTGTATGAAGTCTGTACGCACTCCAGTGATGAAGAGACTCCGCAATGTAGACCCGAGGTGTTCAAACTGTTTCCTTCCCGGGACCCCCAACCAGGCTCAAAGGCTTCCAGGGGATCCCCTATCATAAAAGAGTCTCCACTTCAAAAAAGGGTTTCATATTTTTTAAAAATATTTTCTCAAATTTATATATAACCATCGCATATCAAGTCTCGCCACGGACCCCCTAGAGTACTTTCAAGAACGGACCCCCCAGTGGTTCATGGACCCCCCTGTTGAAAACCTAGGGTGTAGAGCAGGGCTGCCCAACCCTGCTCCTGGAGATCTACCTCCCCATAGGTTTTCACTCCAACCCTAACAAAGCCACACCTCACTCAACAGCTAGAGAACTCCTTGAGCTGCTAATTAGTAGTCGTGAAATGAAAACCTACGGGACGGTAGATTTCCAAAAGCAGGGTTGGGCAGCGCTGCTGATGAGGTTCAGATTGTGGGGAACATGTGCCTGATTCTGGGGTACACAGACAGAACCGGTCTGAGGGGGTGGGGTGGGGAGAGGGGGGGAGGTCCTGGGGACTGTGCCCAGGTGTGTTCGGGGGTTCAGTAAGCGCATACCTGCGCAGCATGAGTTTGGGGTTCTTGTCCACGTACTGCTGCACCAGGTCGCCGAGCAGCGTCTTCATGACGTCGGTGAAGTACTCCAGCTTGTCGTGCAGGGCCATGGTGAGCAGGGACGCCACGTAGCCCCGGTCCCTCTGGGAGAAGCTCTGCTGCGCCTCCAGGGTGTGGATGAACTGAGGAGGGGGGGGGGGGGAGGGAGGGAGGAGGGAGGGAGGGAGAGAGAGAGCTCACATACACGGAAGAGGAGCGAAAAGACATATATACAGTACATACACACACAGGCCCACGCACGTGCACAAACACACACTCACAAACATGCACACACGAACGCACATACGCTCACATGCACACACGCACATGCACACTCACACATGCACAAACACACACTCACAAACATGCACACTCACACACAAATGCGCACATGCACACACGAACGCACATACGCTCACATGCGCACACTCACATGCACACGAACGCACTCACAAAAATGCACACTCACACACAAACACACATGCACACACCCACGCACGCACAGACAGTCAAAGACACAGACAATCAAACAGATGCACATGAACATGTACACACACACAGTAGTACGGTGACATGCCGTCTCAATACTGCAGTGACGTCTGTTGATACTTTTGATACTCAATTACATGCTAGAGTTACTTTAGATTTAAAGTCAACGCACCTTTTTTGTCAGTCAGTCTTGATCACTGAAACAACACCATGTCCAAGAAGAACAAACAAACCGTCTAGCAGACCAAATGAAAGGAGAAACAGCGCTAGGCTCTAATCTGTACCGTACAGCTGCAGTGTCGGGACTCCGACCCTCTAATCCAGGAACTCACCCTGATGAGGAACAGGCGGTTGTTGAGCAGGTTGTTCAGCTGCCCCAGGCCCTGCTCCACCGTCTGCCGGCGGGAATCCGGCAGGTCCAGGTTCTGGCTCAGCGGCGCCCCCCGCTGGCCGGGGAAGAAAACGCGCTCCGCGTACGTGCGGTAGTCCAAGAGGGGGATCCCCGGACCCCCAACGTCGCTGCTCAGGTCCATCATCTCAGTCATGAGATCTGGGACAGACGGAGGAAGGAAGGAAGGGAGAGAGAGGAGAGAGAGAGAGAGAGAGAGAAAATGAGAAGAAAAATACTGTATTGTACAAGATGTCATTTTGACAGGGTCAAATGCTTTTATAAGAAGTGTGTAATACAACTTTAAAATGAAGAGTTATGGAGTTGATTGAGACTTGACTTCAGTGTGTCTAATGGTTTCATAACCACTACTTTACATACAACCACCAGACGACAAACAGATTTAAATAGCTCTACATTTATTCGGCTTGCTCAGATTATTTAAAAATGGCAGGGGCTATGCTCCTGGCCCATACTCAGATAAACAGCATCCGCGGTGATGATCAGTGTAAGATGGAGCTTAGTACAGGTGTGTAGCACAGGAGTGTAGTACAGGTGTGTAGCACAGGAGCGTAGCACAGGAGTGTAGTACAAGTGCCTAGTACAGGTGTGTAAGTACATGAACGTAGTACAGGAGTATAAGTACAGGTGTGTAGTACAGGAGCATAGCACAGGTGTGTTGTACAGGTGCATAGTACAGGTGTGTAAATACATGAGCGTAGTACAGGAGTTTAAGTACAGGTGTGCAGCACAGGTGCGTAGCACAGGTGTGTAAGTACATGAGCATAGTACAGGAGTGTAGTACAAGTGTGTAGCTTAGGTGCATAGTAAAGATGTGTAGTACATGTGTGTAGTACAGGTACATTATACAGGAGTGTAGCACAGATGCGTAGTGCAGAAGCACAGTACAGGTGTGTAAGTACAGGTGCGCAGTACAGGTGTGTAGTACAGGTGTGTACCTGTGAACTCCTTCCTGCACTGGTCACCCACGTTAATCTCCAGGGTCTCCAGCTGAACCAGCACTTTCTTGTAGTCCCGCAGAGCTTGCTTACTCTTCCTCCTGCACACGGAGGAAGACCACACGTGACTCTTCCGTCACACTTTCCAAACCAAGGACACGCGTAAGAAGTGTCCGCTGGACTGCTCGTGCGCAGTAAGGCGTGATTGCGTTCATACAAGAATTACACGTTTAATTTAACGGACATTCTGTTGGTGTTCGTTTTGGCTTTCCATGGCTTGTAGCAGGTAGAATGAGGATACACGCCACGGCTGATCTTTACAGTGTAGTGAGCCTTCATTAAGGCCATCGTAAAGTTCGCTGTGCTTTACGTTCATGTTCAGGTCTCCAAGAAGAATCAGCACATTTCACGCTACGATGATAAGTTCTCCCTCACCTCTGGCCAGCTCCCTGTGCTGTTATGTAGTCTAGCTCCATGTGAAAATCATTAAAAATTGCTCCCATAAATCAATTTAATGCAAATGATTCAAAATATGCCACGGAATAGAATTCTTCATTTTTAGCCTGTGGGCCATTTACAAAGAAAGGTCTACATGGTTAATTTATTCTTTTTTTCCCCCCAAATTAATTGCTGTGAAGATTAGTTTCGGTGCAACAGCCCATAAGGACATATTTGCCATCAATATGTTATCTGAGAGGTGTGTTCACACCAGCGCTGGCTGTGTGACTCAGCCACAGGGCCCAGTGCCCACTCACTGCCGAGCCGTGGTACGAAACCAGAAGAACTAAGAGCTGCTTAAAATGCTAATTATTTCAAGGCTGAAATTTATACAGAAGGCTGATAAGAAAAAGTAAAATTAAAGTCTTTTTTTCGTATTGGAAACATTTTCTACATTTTATAATTTAGTTGGATATTCAATACAACACAGACTGTTCAATTGAATATTCAGTGCAATACTGATGGTTCTGAATGTGGTGTTTGACCACTGTCTGTCTTGGGAGTCCTTCTCTTTGTTAGGGTGTTGGGTTACAGTGTTGGGCTGTTATGGCGCTGGGTGGTTACAGTGTTGGGCTGTGTCACGGTGCTGGGTTGTTACAGTGTTGGGTTGCGTTATCGTGTTTGGTCGTTGCAGTTCTAGGTTGTTACAGTGTCAGGTTGTATTGCGGTGCTGGGTTGTTACGGTGTTGGGTTGTGACATGGTGTTGGGTTATCACAGTGTTGGGTCGTGTCCCGGTACAAACCTGTACATGAGGATGATGACCAGCACGATGAGCACCACCACCGCGGCCCCGGCTGCCAGGCCCACTTGTGCGGGGAGGGGGAGCGGGGAGAGAGCATCACCGTCGTACAGCACGGGCCCCAGGTCAAACTTCACCCTCCCCATCACCACCTTAAACACAGAGACCCGCTCATCTGTCCCCGGCCTTAACCGCAGCACAGCACAGAGACAAACACACATCATGGGTACTGTTCTACCTCTACTGCCTTAACTATCACTAGTGTGAGAGCCAACCACAGCACAGCACAGAGACACACACACAGGACGGGTACTGTTCTACCACTACCACCTTAACTATCACTAGTGTGAGAGCCAACCACAGTGTAGCACAGACACACACACACAGGACGGGTACTGTTCTACCACTACCACCTTAACTATCACTAGTGTGAGAGCCAACCACAGTGTAGCACAGAGACACACACAGGACGGGTACTGTTCTACCACTACCACCTTAACTATCACTAGTGTGAGAGTCAACCAGTGTAGCACAGACACACACACACAGGATGGGTACTGTTCTACCTCTACTGCCTTAACTATCACTAGTGTGAGAGCCAACCACAGTGTAGCACAGACACACACACACACATCATGGGTACTGTTCTACCTCTACTGCCTTAACTATCACTAGTGTGAGAGCCAACCACAGTGTAGCACAGACACACACACACAGGATGGGTACTGTTCCACCTCTAACGCCTTATCTATCGCTAGTATGAGCGCCAAATTGAGGTCCAATAAACAGCTAGGATGACACATGCTGTTACAGCACCTCAGCGATGTGCCAAGCACTTGCATTTTTCGCATACACAGACATTCTGATGCTCTCAGAACAGAATATGTGTTCTGTTGTGATGTAACACCCCCCTCATAGTGAACTAATGGTTCAGCCTAAGCTCATAAATTATGTGTGTATAACTGTGCTGTTGACTCGCTTTGGGGGGTGGGGGGCTACTCATGCGAAGGGTGGGGAGGGGTGGGGGGGTTTGGGGGTCATGCGAAGGGTGGGGAGGGGTGGGGGTGGGGTTTGGGGACTCACGCGAAGGGGGTGGAGGGGTGGGGGTGAGGGGGTTTGGGGACTCACGCGAAGGGTGGGGGGGTTGTCGGAGTTGTCCCGGCTGAGGGGTTGCGTTTCCGGGGGCTCGCAGTACAGGTGGGTGCTGTCCAACGTCTTCATCTCGCACTCCTCCTGCCCCAGCGTGGCGACCACTTCCTGCCGGGTCATGGCCAGGGTCAGATTCTCGCCCTGGAAAAAAATCACAGCACAAAGGTCACCCATTACTTCTCAGCACACTGCAAAAAAAGGTCTGTCTTAACAAGTGGTTTAGTCATGTAATGAGAATTAGTAGAAAATACTGCATTAGTTTTTTTAGCTTACTTCTTGCTTGTCAAGTGAAATGTTCTTACCTGACTGGCAAATCTTGAAATAAAATTGTCTCACCTCATTGGCATTCTCTTTGTCTTGTTCACCAAAAAATAAGTAAATCTTAACAAGTATTTAAGTCTTACATTTATGCTTTAAAACAAGTACTTAAATACTTAAGTACTTGAATACTTAAGACTGACTTATTTTTGGTTTTTGCAGTGTACATACAATGTGAATTAATTTAGTTAGGAAAATGACGGGCTCTGTTGGACTGACTGGCCTGTTCTCGTTATGTCAGGTTATGTCAGGTTATGTCAGGTTATATCCTGTTATGTCAGGCTATGTCAGGCTATGTCAGGCTATGTCATGCTATGTCATGCTATGTCAGGTTATGTCAGGCTATGTCAGGCTATGTCAGGTTATGTCAGGTTATGTCAGTTATGTCAGGTTATGTCATGTTATGTCAGGTTATGTCAGGTTATGTCAGGTTATGTCAGGCTATGTCATGTTATGTCAGGTTATGTCAGGTTATGTCATGTTATGTCAGGTTATGTCAGGTTATGTCAGGTTATGTCATGTTATGTCATGTTATGTCAGGCTATGTCAGGCTATGTCAGGCTATGTCAGGCTATGTCTGGTTATGTCATGTTATGCCATGTTATGTCAGGCTATGTCAGGCTATGTCAGGTTATGTCATGTTATGCCATGTTATGTCAGGTTATGTCAGGCTAAGCAGCATGTCAGGTGATGCATGTTATGTCACGGCATGCTCAGCCGGTTTGAAGCGAGTAGGCCTAGTGTCGGTTGAGCGTTGTCAGGCTGTCAGGTTAGTGCAGGTTATGCAAGTCACTTTCACGTGTCATTTGCAGGGCTTGACCTCGGCTGCAGGTAGGCGTCGCGCAGTCATTGGTCGAGGAGTTATGTCAGGCTGTATTGAGACAGGGACGTCGGTTAAAGTCGAGCGCGGATGTCCAGGTACGAGGAGCATTTTTCGCTATGTGGATGTCAGTTACAGTGATGTCCGGTTTTCAGCATCGTCGCTATTAGGATTATTTCATTTTTCAGGCTATGTCATGTTATGTCAGGCTATGTCAGGCTATGTCATGCTATGTCATGCTATGTCATGTCATGAAGCAGACATGGCGGTGATGGCGGACGCCTGCTGCACCTGCACGGCGATGACCCCGCCGGGTTTGAAGCGGAAAGGGGCCTCCGGGTCGTCCCGGTTGAGCGGGTGCAGAACGGGGTCCCGGTGGTAGGTGAAGGGCCTCCCGCTGACGCTGGCGAAGTCCACTTTCACGTTGTCCATCTCGAACCACACGCCGGCGACCTTTGACCTCGGCGGCACAGTCGGCGTCGCGCAGGTCATCTGGTCGAAGGAGACGTCGGTGCAGGGCTCCTGTATCTGAAGACGGAGCGAGGAACGTCGCGCCGTTCACGTCGAGAACCGCTGTCATGTCCTGTACTGAAGACGAAAAGACCGCACTGATTTTGTACGCATCTGACTGACGAAAGACCGCAGATTTTTACGCATCTATGAAAGTGGACGCACAATTACAGCTGATCTCCGCGTTTCTCAGAAACAACCCCACATCCGTAATTAGGAATTTTTCCTCATTTCGAAAACCATTTGTGGAGTGCTTGGACCTAGCAGGTGAACCAAAGAGGTCTGTGCCACAAAAACAGTTGCATTTCGTAATCGCACTGACAGGTACAAATTATGACAAGTGCTGGCCATTATCTTGTCATTACGGTAAGAGAACAATTGAAATCTATCAGTAACTAAAGCACAAAAAGCACAGATGCTGAATCATAAGAGTTTGTGCTCTGCATTAACATGACTTGAAGACGGTAGTGTAGTATAATGGGTGAGGACCTGGTTTCATAACCTAATACGTCACAGGTTCGATTCCCCGGTAGGACACTGCCGTTGTACCCTTGAGCAACGTACTTAACCTGCAGTGCTTCAGTATGTATCCAGCTGTATAAACAGATGCAATGTAATGTTGCCCTGTATAAGAGCGTCCGCTAAATGCCTGTAATGTAATGCAAGCGGAGGGTACTGCTGAAAGAACTGGTGTTGCTTTACCTTCGGCACGCTGCTGTCGAACAGGACACCGGGATTTTTTGCCGCCAGTCGAGCGAATCGTTTCGTCCTCACGCGTTCCTCCGGTTCGGTCAACACCGATATCATTGGCTGCCGCACCACATCCAGGTTCCGCCCACTGACCTTAATGCCACGCCCACCCCTGTGGAGCAAAGCAATAAACATGCACATCTCCTTCGCTTAAGTGGTGCCCCGTGCACACATTTCCACATCAAATAATAATACAACGTCGGAAAATAAAAGTACAGAAAACCAAAGTTATATGACAACACTGAATCTGCAGGGTGATTGGTAACACTACAGTATCTGTGCGTGTTGTCTGAGCAGTACAAAACAATACACATTGTATTGGTGTATGACATGGTGTATCTGTAAAGTCAATATAACAATACATGTCCTGGGATTACTGCACTTTACTTATTAATAAAGCTGTACTACTGACAGTTCAACATGTATACACACGTGATGAATAAACTGCATAATAATGTTCATGTAACTGCAGGTAGTTCGCAGGATTCTTACCCCATGAAACTTTCCGCAGGTTCAGCATCAGTGATGGTCGGGTCATCTGTGTACTGGAAGACTGCATTTCCCAGAACCCTCTCTGCTTTGCCAAACAGAACTTTGACCTGCACTTCCCCTGTGTGGTTTCCAGGGCTGGTGCGGCAGACCAGCTGTGTGTCGTTAACCTCCTCCACTCTGGGGAAAGGCAAGCGATTCTTTATGCATATACCACCTTTCAAAACAAAGCGCTTCACAATAAAACACTGAAAGTTTTTCACCCCCAAAGTTTCTGGGCACAGTCGGCAAGCGAATACCCAGTCCCTTTTAGTTTAAACCTTGTCCTAGGGCTAACCAGCAGCCCTTGGCGTTAGAGGACCTAACAAGAAATGCCAAACCCGACTGGGCAGACACTGTGCTTATTGATTATTCTACAGGGTGTTTGGTCTTTTTGCCGATGCTAAAGTGCTAACACTTACACGTAGCAGGGGTGTAGGCCTGTTTTACAGATGCTAACGTGCTAACACCTACACGTAGCAGGGGTGCACGCCTATGTTTTGCAGATGCTAACGTGTTAACACTTACACGTAGCAGGGGTGTAGGCCTGTTTTACAGATGCTAACGTGCTAACACCTACATGAAGCAGGGGTGAACGCCTATGTTTTGCCGATGCTAACATACTAACACTTACACGTAGCAGGGGGGTAGGCCTGTTTTGCAGATGCTAACGTTCTAACACATGTAGCAGGAGTGTAGGCCTATATTTTGCCGATGCTAACGTGCTAACACTTACATGTAGCAGGGGTGTAGGCCTATATTTTGCCGATGCTAACGCGCTAACACTTACATGTAGCAGGGGTGTTGGCCTACGTAGGCTGTTAGGTCACTTCTCTGTCCTGTCAGAAGCTGGGTCCCCTGGACCGTGAGGGCCGTCCCACCAGACACTGGGCCCCTCAGCGGCACTATCCCGCTGAGCTGGGGACTCTGAGGCAGAACACACGCACACACACAGCCACAGATTAATTACACCATCATACAGTGTAAAAGCTTAATGTATGAATGATACACAGGATATGAACGGACGGAGTGTAGCACAGTGGGTAAGGAACTGGGCTTGTAACCGAAAGGTCGCAGGTTCGATTCCCGGATAGGACACTGCCGTTGTACCCTTGAGCAACGTACTTAACCGAAATTGCTTCAGCATATATCCAGCTGTATAAATGGATACAATGTAAAATGCTATGTAAAAGTTGTGTAAGTCGCTCTGGATAAGAGCGTCTGCTAAATGCCTGTAATGTAATGTAATGTAATCTGTAATGAAGGCTTTATCTTCGTATGCTGTGACATTTTCTTGACAAAGAAAGACCTTCATTCATGGAATACACACACACACACACACACACACACAGACACACACACACACAACACTCCAGATCTAGCCAGCCCTGGAGGCGACTGTCTTTTTTCTCTTTTTTTAACATAGCAGTAAGTCTTGGCAGCGAGCCAAAGAGCAGACAATAATTACATTACATTTTATCCATTAAGCAGACACTCTTATCCAGAGCGCCTTCGACAGCTTACAGCCTTTTCACACGCAATCCATTTTTACAACTGGACACTTACTCAAGCAATTCAGTTTAAGCACCTCACTCAAGGGAACAGCAGATCTAATCGATTTTATCTGTATGGCGCTTTTCACGGAAAACTGTCGGACGCAAGGACCCTTTACAGAGTGGCAGAAAAAGAGTAAAAACAGAGCAGGAACCAGGCCTGAACCCCCCCAAATAGCAAACACGAGGTTAAAAAAAAACTCTCCAGGGAGGAAGAGAAACCCTCAAACTGTGGTGACAAAAAAAACTCCGCGATTGGAAGAAACCTCCGGAGGAACCGGACTATAGAGGGGGAGCCCATCCTCCACTGGCCAGCCTGGTGTAAAGCAGCAGAATGGAATGTAACAGAAATGCTATCACAGCAAATAAAACAGGTTAGGCCGGTTACAGCTGAGGTCATAAACTAACTGGAGGAGTAGAAGTCCAAATTGTAGAACAGCAGTGGCCCACCTGGGGACCCAGCCTACAACATTTTAGCAGCAAACCTGTTCCCTCACCATTACGATACACCGCCACCCTACAACGCTGCTACTAATATCCCTGGAGAGAAACTGATTAGATCCATGTGCAGAGTAGCAGACCTGTGTGCATGGATACAATATTAATTTCTGTGAACAAATCTTGACAAATCAATTTGGTTCATAAAGAAAACTACTTTGTTGTATTACACAATTATTGACATATATCTGCTTATTTTACAGTATGTGCTTTCTGACCACTCCACTCTTAATTTTGCACAAAACAAGACCAGGTCAAAGCCTAGTATATGGCTGGACCGGCCGACCAATGGTGTGACGTCATAACTCAGCCGACCAATGGTGTAACTTCATCACTCACTCAGTCACAGACATTCGCGTTTGTAGGGCTGGCCAAAAATACAACTATACAGTACATGCAAAAAAATGCACTCTTCTCTGTATGCTTCTCACTATAAAAACTACTACAGTATATTCCACCACTTGCCCTAGTGTTGACACTGCAGCCAAACCAAGGTGCCATACTGAGGGTTGAAAGGACATGCCTGTATGGCAGGGAATCATGGGATACACCTGTACAGGTGTTTCCTTCTCACCTGGTAAGTAAAGATCTGTGCGGACTGTCCGATTTCTGCGTTTCCCACGGTAACAGTTACCGGACCCTGGGTCTCCGTGGCGCTGGGCTGCAGCTCACACACAATCCTGAAATACACACAGACTCAGCTTTTCAGATGTGAAGCACCTCATGGACCTGGCTTGTATGTATCTCTCCCTCTCTCACTCACACACACTCTCTCACTCTCTCACACTCAGATTCAGACATTCACTCACACACACACATACACACACACTCACGCACATACACACACACTCATATTCACACTCACAGACTCTCAGACACTCACACTCACATTCAGCATGCTGAGGATTGTCCACAAGGGGGAGCTATCAGCACTGAGGTAGCAGAGGTCAGCGAGAGTGGTGCTTTGCATCAATAACACTGCGTTTCCTCATTAAGGAAACAGGTCAGAAGCGGTAATTATATAGGGCACGGTAGCGCTCAGTACCTGGTGGATATCAGGTAGGCCTCCGGCTGTGGGACGCAGGACACTCCCGCCACCGTCACCCCTCCCTGGACGTCCTGGAACTGCTGGCCCAGGTTCGAGCCCCAGATGGTCACCAGGACACCCCCCTCCAAGGGCCCAGTCTGGGGGTGGATCTGAGCGGGAAGTGCACACGAGCGGAAACGCAGTCACTCACAGAACAGCTGCAGGGACCGTCTCGGCAGCTGGGCCCGAGCCATCATTTCCCACAGGAAGTGACACGGTTTCTCCACTTTCCAGTCAGGAAAGAAGCCTTGGACAGGAAATTATGTGCTTTCTTTTTCCTGGAGATCCCCACCCATTGGCTAATTATGACTGCTCTCAGGAAAAGGATCAGCAGTTTTGTCTAACAATCGATATTTGAGACGAACATCAAGCTTGAATTTAGCCTTCAGCTGGAAAAGGCCAAAAAAATGTGGATGGAAGTGCAAAGTTGAGCAAATTAGACAAAAGCCTTTAGAGGAGGTAAAATTTTTCTCAAAAAGGACTGCTTTGGTTCTCTTTAGTGTTTCTTGTTCACTCTTTCAGACATTTAACATTATAGTTCCAGTCAGTTTTTTTGAGAACAGCCATAGGAGCCTTTATAATGGGAAACATGATAGCATGGTGTGTGCAGGACGTGTGTGGGGCGTGACCAGTGCGTGTGCAGGGTGTGTGCGGGGCATATGCGTGCTCTGAGCAGGGCGTGCGCGGAGTGTGTGCTGGGTTTGTGCGTGCTGTGTGCGGGGCGTGTGTAAGGCGTGTGCAGGGCGTGTGTGAAGCGTGTGCAGGGCGTGTGGGATGCATGTACAGGGCGTGTGTGAGGCGTGTGCGGGGCATGTGCAGAGTGTGTGTGGGGTGTGTGCAGGGCGTGTGTACGGGGCGTGTGTGCGGCGTGTGTGGGGCATGTGTGAGGCATGTGGGGTGCATGTACGGGGCGTGTGCAGGGCGTGTGGGGTGCATGTACGGGGCGTGTGTGAGGCGTGTGCAGGGCGTGTGCAGGGCGTGTGTGAGGCGTGTGGGGTGCATGTACGGGGCGTGTGCAGGGCGTGTGTGAGGCGTGTGCAGGGCGTGTGTGAGGCGCGTGGGGTGCATGTACGAGGCGTGTGCAGGGCGTGTGTGAGGCGTGTGCAGGGCGTGTGTGAGGCGTGTGGGGTGCATGTACGGGGCGTGTGCAGGGTGTGTGTGAGGCATGTGGGGTGCATGTACGGGGCGTGTGTGAGGCGTGTGCAGGGCGTGTGCAGGGCTTGTGTGTGCTGTGTGCGGGGCGTGTGTGAGGCGTGTGCGGGGTGTGTGCAGGGCGTGTACGGGGCGTGTGTGGGGCGTGTGCGGTACCCGTGTTATCAGCGGAGGGGGGCAGCTCTCCTCCGGGCTGGCGGGACAGGAGGGCTTGTACACGCAGCCGGGAGCCGCGCCTCCACACCACACGCAGCCGTACTGCGCAGACACCGCGTGGCACTGGCTGCAGTCCGCCTGCCCCACTGTGCAGTTGTACAGCTGCACTGCGAACGCAACAGGAGGCACCAGCAGTCATTTCACACCCAACTCTGTCCACCTGTTCATCAGATGTTCTACGGCAGGGGTCCTCAAATCTGACCCCCAAGGCCAGTACTGCTGCTGGTTTTCATTCTTACCCACTAATCAGGGACTGATCTAAACCTGATGTTAAATCTCTGGCCAATCAGCGACTTTAATCGATCAGTTAACTATCATGTAGAAAAGAAAACCAGCAGTACTTCAGGCCTGAAGAGCCAGATTTGAGTATCTCTGCTCTAGTGTAAGAGTACAGCTGACTGTATTTTAATACAGTCAGCTGTTATATTTTGATATAAGTGACGTGTGCATGCACACCAGCAGACCAGGTGCTTACATCGCAGGTGAGGGGCGGAGTCTATGCGGTGGGAGGGGCCTCTCAGCAGGTAAATGGGGGCAGCATACTCCAGCTGCCTGACAGAGTACTGGAACTGAGGCACACACACACTGTCAGAATGGCAACAGCACATACACACGTGGACATGCACAAAGAGGTTGGTTGGTGTGTGTGTGTGTGTGTGTGTGTGTGTGTGTGAGAGAGAGAGAGAGAGAGAGAGAGGTTGCGTGTATGTGTGAGAGAGAGAGAGAGCAAGTGAGAGGGTGAGAGGCTGTTTCACAGAGAGAGAGAGAGTGTGTGCGTGTGTGTGTGAGAGTGATATTGCGTGTGTGTGTGTGTGTGTGTGTGTGTGTGTATGTGTGCACACGTTTGTGAGTGTGTGAATGTGCGTGTTGTCAGAATGAATGGGCGAGCACGGGTGTGCGTTTACCTGGTGAGCCGTGCAGGTGATGGTGTGAGTCTGTGGCTCTTTGCTTTTCTCCACGGTGGCGGCCAGAATAAGCTCCTCCCCCTCTATGTCCACCACACACTCGTACTTCTCTTCCTCCTGCACACACATCGGCACTTTCAAATAGAGCTCTCAGAACTGGCCTGCTCTAACAAGACTTCAACATATAATTCACCTGCTAACTTTATTACCTTCATTCAGTAACTTTCAGTTCTATTGTCCTTATGCTTTCCTAATTTTGCTCTTTTTCTGCTATATAAATAAAATGTATTACTACTACTACTACTACTAATAATAATAATAATAATAATAATAATAATAATAATGAATACCAACTAAGTTCACAGTTGCCAACATCTGTCAAGCGTAAGCACAACCTGTGTGATAATTTTAAGAAATTGACTGTGGAGCCAGTACTGGTCAAATTGATCCTTTTAACGAGCTCCATCTACCATCACACACAGCACTGCCCCACAGTCTGCCTCTGTAGGGTGAAGGGGCACAGCACTGACGGGTCCAAAACTTCCCAGAACGCACCTCAAACAGGTCCAGGTTCCGCCCCAGCAGGACCAACTGGGTGGCGAAGCCGACGGGGACCAGGGGGGACCCCTGGATGGCCGAAACGCAGGGGCAGGACTCCACCCCCCGAGGCTCCAGCTCCTGGGACTGTGCGTGGGGGGAGGGGGGGGGGCAGAAAGAGGTGAATATTTAACCAAAGCACACAAAAGCAGCGCAAAAAATGGGTACCAGTGGCAAATTACACCTTTTTTAAACGTGCTTTGGTCCAGTGGGCATTTTGGGGGGAGCAGACGCTTCTCAAACTACGTATAAACGCACTGGTGTTAGACGCTGTCTAGTCTGTGGGTACTCAAGAGCACAAGGTACAATTTAATCAATTTAGAAAATTGTTGCGAGCATTGTTGGACTGAAGGACCTGTGCTCGTCATTATGTCATGTCATAGCATGACACGACATGTCACGCTATGTTACGCTATGTCACATTATGTTATGAATGCCGGTGGAACAGACATGTATACCACGGAAAAACCAGTTATGTTCTCACTGCATTTGAACTGTAGTTCCAACTCCTTCATCTTAAAATCACTTTCAATTCCATGACTAAGTGGGCTACTGATATAACAGAACGATCGCTCGCATAGCCGACAAGGACAAATTTTTTCATAAAAGTAGATATTATAGTGCATCGCAGATAAAATGTTGCCAAATATATCTATCCACAAATGCTGTCAGAATGTTGGAATCTGCAGCCGGGCAGAACTAATTTTTTTATCATCTAGAAGCACATAATTACCATGACTAATCTCCAACATGTTTTTCTTCACTACACGTTCCTTTTGTTAGGATAATTAGTTTCATTATGAGTCTCATTATTTTTTCTTTGTGCAAGTTTTTCAGTAGTAGTAACAAGATGCGTTAGTGCCACATACCCCCTACGCTCACAGAGTTTAAATATTTTCTTACAGAAATCTGGCTCAGTGGAAATTATTTTCAAAGGGGTTCCAGCCAAAAAAAAAAAAAAAGTAATATTGCCTCTGGCACATTTCAGTACAAATCCACAAATTCCACAGTTCTACCAAACCACCGTAGCAGAACAAGGCCCGCCATTGAATAATTTATGCGTTTGCTCGTGTACGTGATGAGAAATTTTCTATTTGATGTGCCCATCTGCTTTTTGCAGAGAGAACACAGAGGAGAGGCAGCGGCACATTTATGCAGTTTAACTGGGCCATGAACCGGTGGCAGCATTTGGAATTCTGCTGCACTTCCGTAGGAAGCTGAAATGACACCTGTGAATTTTAATCACCAGTCTGGCACTGAGACCGACAGCCCATCCTAGAGATTTACATGTCGTTATTCTGAGTGTAGCAGAGGAAAGGGTATGGATTTTAGCAGAGAGAAGGGGGAGGAGTTTTAGCAGAGGGGAGAAGGCGGAGTTTAGCAGAGGGGAGGGGCTTGAGTGTAGCAGAGGGAAGGGGGTGGAGTTTAGCAGAGGGTAGGGGGTGGAGTTTAGCAGAGGGAAGGGGGTGGGGTTTAGAAGAGGGGAGGAGCTTGAGTTTAGCAGAGGGTAGCGGGTGGAGTTCAGCAGAGGAAAGGGGAAGGAGGTGGAATCTTACCAGCATGTTGTAGATGATGTGTTGATGGGCACATTTGTCTCTGTGTGTACATAGCTGATCCAGAACACACCAGTGGCACGGCCACAAACTGCCAACACACGCCATGCACCTGAAACATTTCAGAGTATACAGCATGTCAGAGTGTGTGTGCGTGTCTGTGTGTGTGTTATGTGTGAGTGTGAGAGTGTGTGTGTGTGTATGTGGTATGTGTGTGTGTAATGTGAACATGCGGTGTATGTGTGTGTGTGTGTATGTGGTATGTATGCGTGTGTGTGTGTGTGCGTGTGTGTGTGTGCGTGTGTTATGTGTGTGTGTGTGTGTGTTATGTATGAGTGTGAGAGTGTGTGTGTGTATGTGGTATGTGTGTGTGTAATGTGAACATGCAGTGTGTGTGTGGTATGTATGCGTGTGTGTGTGTGTGCGCACACTCACGGGGAGGTCTTGTTGAGCTGTCCCGCTGCCCTGCAGTCATAGAAGGTCATGTTGGCCTGAGAGATGATCACCTCCCCAAACATCAGGGCCACGGGCAAGGTCACATGATCTACAGAGAGGAGGAAATCCGCACGTTATTATACGGCTCTGCAAAAACTACGACTCATTAGACATATCAACGTCAGAACCCTCTGCGTCCACGTAAAACAAATCCGATGACAGAGCATAGGGTATGGATGATATTTCAACTGAATCAGATTACGCCTAAAATGCAAAATAGTCTTTCAATATAAATCTTCAATAACGGAATAACATTTGACAGGCCTCTAGTGGCACAGCCCGTAAAGCGCTAACCACATGCTCAATGTAAGCCGTGACCTTGGTGGTTCGAATCCGACCGCCGACCTTTGTCGCACGTCTCTACCTCTCTCTCCTCCTAATTCTTCCTGTCTCTCTGTACTGTTCTATCAAATACAGGGGAAAAAAACCCAAAAAAACATATTTTCAAAAAAATGGCATTTGACTCATTTGTAAATACTCATGGAAAATGCAGTGTTTGCTGTATCAGTTTTAAGTTTAAAAAGCGCGTTCAATTACACTCAGGCTTTGAAGTTCTTTATTCAACCTTCATTCGGTCTCCCTGAGAGTTAAATAATTATTTTTGGCGAGGCCTAGGAGCACGGAGATGCCGGCTAAATTTCATTAAGAACGTCAAAGCAAGTTTCGTCAATTAGGCGGCGGACTGCCCGCTAACTGTAGGATTTCCATTAAAAGCGTCTGCCTGAAACGGGCTTCCGGGGGGAGTCACGTGTCCGATTAGGAACGCTGCGGAAGAAAGCCGAACGATGAAAGGAAGCTTAACTGGAAGCACAGACGTCCTCGCGCCGAAGGATCAGCACTTTCAAATATACATACCGAGATTTGAATAAGTACACATGCGGGGAGTACCTGCCTCCAAATTTAATTAAAGTGCCACGTTTCCAAAAACTCGATAAAATATTCAGCGATAGACACGTTTCGCATGTTCAAAATAGATTTTTTTTTCTCCCCCCTCCCCACTGGTTAGCCTTCGAAACCTTGTTTCGGCATCAATAAGAAGTGGAATTGCCATCGCCATAATAATATAAATAATTGAATGGTGTGCTAATTAATGAGGGCGTCGAGTCTTCTCTACCTCTTATATCCGTTTAACACAGGCAAAGTGAAGAAACGACAAAGGGCAACATAACTGCCACAATTTTCAAAAACACTGTATACATTTTACACGCATGACTACAAATTTTTCACAAATTAAAAAAAATAAATTTCACAAATAATTGTGCAATGCACATGGGGTAATGCTTTAACCGGCAATTTATGCGAAACATACCCGGTGATGTCACCGGACAGCGACCCAATGAGACTCACCCGTGCCAGGAGGGCTTGGTGGGAGGTCCTCCGGCAGCGGTGATTGACACACGATGCTCTCCTTGACAACCGCGGGCTGATCACGCAGGTCGCCGAAAGAGCAGGTCAGGGCCTCCTCCTCCGACAGAGAGGGCAACTGCACCACTGTGAGGAAGACCTGGGGGGGGGGAGCGGGGGGGCGGGGTGACAAGCCCCCGGGGGGGGGGGGGGGTGCTCAGACATGCTAAATTCTACAAAGATTCAACAAAACACTCGCTAACAAACACACACACCTCTACACACGTGCTAACGGATATATCTGCAGCTTGATGAGCAGAAACGACGACGCATTTACACGTTACACGAAGCAGGAAAAAACTGCGGAAAGGAAGACGCGCTGCCATCGCTACAGACGAGCCACTTTCAACACCAAGCATTAATGAGCTGCAAGTATCGAGTAAACAGGCTTAGAGACTGAGAACTGAAAGAAAACTCCCACAGCAGAGAGGATGAATGTGTTTACTATCACGCCACCTCCACCTGACTCTTGCCGGGCCCTTATTGTAAATAACAGTCCGATCTTAACTGAACTGCCAGGTAAAATAAAGGTTAAATTAACTGGTAAAAAAATCCACAGGTGTGTTAAGGGCAGGTACCTGCGTCCGCTCCTCTCTGCTCTGAACGGCTGGACTGAGGCTCTCCACCGTCACACACTTGTTTCCGTGACGATAGCTCCAGAGCCAGTGATTGGCCCGCTCTTGCCGGGAACATTCCAGCTTGCGAGTGCATCTGAGGAGAGGGGACAGCCAATGGGCAGGTGAGAGATTCAAGCACCAGTAATGAGTGCGGCTTCAAGACAACACGGTTCTAATAAGGTAAGGTAAGTTCGGACACAACGAGGTACAGAATGTATGATGGGTTTTTACACATTCTGAAATTAAGAGTTCGTGATCACAGGAGACTTCAAAATTTCAAGCAAGCTTCGTTAAAAAAAAAAAAAAAGTATGGCGAGCAATAAATTCTTCCGCTTTGCTGATGAGCTTGATAGAAAAAAACAACACATATCTGTATATTTTATTCAACTACTAAAGAAATGAGATTGTCTCGGACCAAATCCGGACCGTGCCAGTGCCGACTGTAACCAGTAGCTCCACAGGGTGACGTGCAACTGCATATTGAAGTCACCTAGGGTCCGGGAGGGTTCAGTCTGTTAGGGGCCAGCAGTTCATCACTATTTAGGGACCCCTGATGATCCACAGGGTACCCCATGGACCGCACGCTAAAGCCGCATACGAAAGGTCTTCCTCTGACTCCACTCTGTGAGCGTAGCTGTAGTCAGCGGTGTGAAAAGAAGCAGCTGGCAGCACCATGCGTTTCTGGGGAGAACCGCGCTGGTCTACGGTCTCCCGAGTCGGCAGTGGGGCTCGCACGCGGTACCGGTTACAGACAAGTCGGTCGGTCCAGATTAGGGCGGGATTTGGACATCCTCAACCCCACGTTGGGGGGGCACCAAATGTATTATTTTTTTAAAATAATAATAATAAATTTTAAAAGTCCCGGGCTGCAGTACCTGCCCTCCAGCACACACCAGCCGCAGAAGGGGTCCCAGGCAGACAGGCAGGAGTCGCAGTCCGTGTGTCGCCCACACTGAGAGACGGGCACCTTGGTCACCTGGGGGAGACAGGTAGGGTCACACTGCAGGTAGGGTCACACTGCAGGGCGGGTCACACTGCAGGTAGGGTCACACTGCAGGGCGGGTCACACTGCAGGGCGGGTCACACTGCAGGGCGGGTCACACTGCAGGTAGGGTCACACCCCTTCTCTGTGCCAAACTTCATTAGGGAATCTACCAGTTAAGAATTATTTTACAAGTGAGCAGATTCAGTGACTTTCAAATGGCTGCATTGTTTTTCCCCCACTATACATTAAAATGCTTGGTGTTAATTCAACTCCAACAGAGTACATATGAGCCCGCTGTGTACAAAGTCACACATCACAGTGACTGAGAACTGGCTTCGACAGACACCTGATTCTACTTTTGAAGCTCTTGACTGAAGAGCATGATTAGTTAATTCACTGAATTAGGTGTATTAGTGCTAGAGCTAAAACAGAAACCTGCATCCACACCACCACTCTGTATATTTCATTCTAAATCCACCTCCCCCCCCCCCTCGTTACATGTACCCCCATTCCAGCACTTTTTGGTAATTTGTATTTGTCCTAATACTGTAGCTTATTCTTCTGCCTAGTTGGCTTTGCAGAGGTTAGGTCAGAATAGTGTTCACTGTTCACAACTGAACTGTGTTCTTGGCCAGAAATAGCTGTACAAAATAAGTATTGTACCTTACTGAACCTGTGTTTAGTAGCTGTCCATGACCATGAAATGCACTTTTCGTACGTCGATTTGGATAAAAGCATCTGCCAAATAAATGGAATGTAATGTAATGGGTACGACTGGACCCCCGAGGCCACAGGGGCCATTTCGTTCCTCTCACCCGGCTCCGGGTCATGACGTAAACGCTCTGTCCGGTAGCGTCCAGCAGCAGGTCAGCGTTGACGGGGCTGTCCTTGTCCACCAGCACCGTCTCATACAGACTTCCATTTCCGTCCGGCTTCAAGAACACCTGGGGACGAGGGGAAGGGACACACAGACACACACATGTAAAAAAAAACAACCACTGTAAGGTCATGCCTACCTCTGGCACTGAGATCCGGCCAGCCCTCACAGGTGTGACCTTCAAGGACGTGACGTGTGACCTTCAGGATACGGAGCGGGGTCCCACCCCTATCCCCACCCCCATCCCCAATCCCACCCTCCACACACTCCTTTGGAAATGAAATGAGTCAGTCCGACACGTGACTCTGCTCCTGCACTCATGAGCTCATCCTAATCCTGGGCCGTCGGCCCGGAGTGTTTTCAAAACGCTGCGCCGCAGCCACGAGGAAGTCTCTGCGATCAAAACAAAAACATTTAAATTCAGGACAGGGTGCTGGGTGGGGTGAGGTGAGGTTCGACTTCTGACTCATCCCCGCAGAAAGCGCGTGTGCTGTAACAGCGAATACAAGCACACGTCAGCTCCACACACGCCTGTCACTCAGACAAGTGTCAACAAGAACAAGACCACTCCAACAGCTGCCGTTTCAGTTTTTTTTTTTTTTTTTTTTTAAATGTAAATTTTTAAAAGTCGAATCGTGCACATTCCTTAAAGGTACAGGAAGATCGCAGGAAATAGCACAATGGGAGACGGTTGATTTGAGGCACATTTGTTCAAGTGCGTACTTGTTGAGGTCAGCATTCTTCACATTGCCACCTTCCTGCTTCTCATACATAAAATTGCAAGCTGGCCTGAAGCACTATTTTGAATATTTAACAAGCAGAATTTACTGCTACCAGGGAGTTTTTATCAAAATGTTAAACCTGATATCTTCTCGTAGACATGACTAACCAATCCTCTATTCTTTACACAGTAAATCTGACAGGTGCAACCCATCTGTAAGCATACGGGATGTACCAATACCCAAAAATGAAAATGAGATGAAAATCTGTGGAAGAGAATTGTTCCTATTCAAATATTCCACATGCAAAAATAAAGCACTCCAGGTCTAAGAATGATTTGGTGCAGTCAAAACATGTCAAAACAAACACATTCATGCACAAAATATGGAGTGCTTTATTGATACATCTGGAGTATATAAACAGCATTTGAATAAGAACAATTCAAATGCTGTTTAAAAACTGAACGTGTAATAGTAAAGGACTGCACTGCATATCTAAGAATAATTTTTGGCTCATTCACAACAAAAATATTCACGCACAATATATTCACGGTACATAATTCCTTATTTCGTCCTTGTTTTTCAGCATAATAAATGAGCTAACAAAAGGAACTGAAAGGCTGTGTATTTTCTTGCGTTGTTTTTTACTTTGGTTCACATTAAAGAAGTATCTTTTCTTCCACGAAGCAGCTGAAGAAAGATACTTTCTGCATCAAAAAAAGAAACTGTCACCAACTTGATTCTTAAGGCGGTCTTAAAATGAGTCAAAGTGAAGCCACTGATGGCCTGAGCGTGCGCTAGTCTACGGTCTCATAAGTTCACAAAGACGGGAACAAAATCAAAATCGGGAAGACAGAAATGGACCGCAAAACAGGCTCTGTCTGGTTCGAGCGCGCGTGGAAGAAAAAGAAGGAACTGCCTTTTACCCCAGACAGGTTTATAAAAAGTAACGTGGCCGCCAACGCTGCCGCTGAATCGCAGTGACGCAAGTTCAGCTGGTGGCGGCTGGTACCATAAATTTAGAATGACTTGGCAATTCAGTAAACAAACTTCCATTCTTAAAGACAATGGGCTTGAAATAAAATGCGATAATTATTTGCTTCGGTTGAAGAGACTACGCTGAGATGTGGATGATACGCTGTATTTAGCCAAACTTCAGAATGCAGAACCGCATTTGGTTCCTGCACAAGTAATTCTCATTCCTAATTTTTTTTTTTTTTTAAACAAAATTGGCACGAGTAAAACTATCATCGCACAGCGCTATGAATACTGTATTTCATTAAAAGCCGTGTTAAAACAAGCACAGCTCAGTTCACTGATATCACGTTGCTAAAACATGGCAGCACATTTTTTTTATTAATTTTTTTTTAAACACATACTCTCATTGTGGCATGAACTTGGTTTCTATGACTACAGCACTTGCACAGAAATAAAACCTGTGAGAAGTGAAGCTGTTCTGATCCAGCGGGGGCTGGATTTCGGTTAAACATCCCGACGTCTTTGCGTTTCCCACGCAGGCATTACAAAGGACGACCACGCTGTGGGAGAAAACGGATGAAGCCCTCGAACGGGGTGGGGGTCAGGGGTTGAATGGAACGGTAGTTAAGTATGGAGAGTGAGTCCCTCCTCCCCTGTCTTTGACTGGGCCTACGTACTTATATTTACCATGTACATATTCTCATGGACCATGGCTGATCTTTGTCTTGACAGTTACACAGAGAGCAACTGACAAATCAAGTCAAATTCCTCGTATCCATAGAAACACACTTGGCCAATAAAGTCTGATTCTGATTCTGATTCCATGGCAGGACTCTATGGTGCTCCCATTTAAGGAGCAGACTGATGTGTCCTGACTGTAGAAATTATTTAGGAGCACATCAACTGACTAGGATGCATTGGTGGGCTCCTCAATTTTTCAGCTTAGGGGCAGGAGTGCACTTTGGAGGGGAAAAACGTCAGCGTAGAGCCCTGTATGGAAGACTGGCAAGGTGACTCAGACTCACTGCTTCTGCTGGTCAGTGCATGCACACGTGTGTGTGTGTTTGAGTGTGTGTGTGCATTGCATTTCTAACATTAGCGCATGCGTGTGTGTGTGTGTGTGTGCATTGCATTTCTAACATTAGCGCATGTGTGTGTGTCTGTGCATAGCATTTCTAATATTAGTGCATAATGTGCGTGGGTGTGTGAGTGTGCGAACATTTTATTTCTAACCGTAACGCATGTGTGTGTGTCTGCATATCTAATGTTAGCACATGTGTGTGTGCACGTACGTTTGTCTGTGCATTTCATTTCTAACATTAGTGCATGCACGTGTGTGTGTGTGTGCACATTGTATTTCTAACATTAGTGCATGTGTGTGTGTGTGTGTGCATTTCTAACATTAGTGCATGTGTGTGTGTGTGTGTGTGCATTTCTAACATTAGTGCGTGTGTGTGTGTGTGTGCATTTCTAACATTAGTGCATGTGTGTGTGTGTGTGCATTTCTAACATTAGCATGTGTGTGTGTGTGTGTGTGTGCGTATGTGTGTGTGCATTTCTAACATTAGCATGTGTGTGTGTGTGTGTGTGTGTGTGTGTGTGTGTGCATTTCTAACGCGGTGGGGACCCGCGCGGGACGTGTTTTTTTCGGACGGGGGCGTACCTTGTGCAGCTGCCCCCTCCTGTCCCCCAGCAGCACGACGGTGTGGCCCACTTCGTTGGCCGAGGCCACGGCCGTCAGCTGCTCGTTCCACGTCAGGATGGGCGCGGCCGAAAGGGGGACGGCGCTGGCGATGGGGCTCGGGGTGTGCTCCCCTCCACAGGGGTACTCGTTTAGGACGTTCTGGGGTGCGTCGGGGGGGGGAAGGGGGGGGGGGGTCAGGAGAGGGGGGAGAGAGAGAAACCTGAGTGACATCACGTTCGCCATCCATAACTCTGTCTGGGTCTCACATTTCCAACTACAACTGTGCCGTGCAAAGATCAGTCACAAGGGCCAAAGTGACTATAAATAGAGAACTTGTACGGTTGGGCCACGCACTGCCAGCAGGGGGAGACAGAGAGATGTACGTCAGATGTGCTGCAGGAGAATTTACATGATGCCGCACGTATGGGAGCACAGCATTCACTGTTTGGGGGGGGGGGGGATTGGGGAGGGAGTGGGGGGGGGGGGGGTGAGCAAATCTACTGGAACAAACAAGGCAGCAGAAGCAGGATACTGTTAGGCTGCTAATCAAAACTCTCCCTGGAGCACTTCTCACATATTTTCCACAGCAACAAACCAAACAAAAAAAATAAAAAAGAACAATAAATTCTCCAACGAGGAGATGAAAGAAAGGTTTAGGGTTTAACTCCAGCTCCAGGCAGGTGTTCAGGAAGCGTTCATCGGAACAGTTGAGTATTATAGAAACTGTGAGAGGGAAACTTGCGTGAAAATATCAACAAAAAAAAATCTTGGCAGTAAAAAAATAATTGGGAGAACAATACAAAGAAAATAAGGTGAAAAGACAACCGTCACACAAGGACGTGTGCGGATGAAAGCATGCCAGGTTACGCTAGGCTATGCTCATCACATACTGACATTAAAAATGGCGGTTGGACAAAGAGAGACCTCAGAACTATACGACTTACGGAACACACTCCCACAGAATCTGAACACACCTACTCCCAGGGAACCACAACTATCCAACTCATCAACCGCACCACATCCCACATCCCACTCATTCCCCCAGAATCAAAGCGTTTCCACTGTCAGGGTCTCAGGGCAAACCTACTCAACAGGCTTACTGTACATAAACAGTGTCACAGACAACACTTCCACACAGAACTAACACCAAGTGACCTACAGTCAACCAACGTCAATCATATGCAAACCTGCCACTCCCTAAGGTGACACTCGCACAAACAAACAGAGACTGCTCTCAGCCCGTAAAGATAAAAATGTACTTCAACTGATTACTCCGCTGTCATTTTGACTTATTTTCAATTTCAGAATACAACAAACAACATTTGTGAAATTAGAGAAATAAACTTTTGATAGACCATTGACCCATTAAATAATGCCAACTATCAAAAAAAATAAAAACACAAAATAAGACTTCAGATTTTATTTGAGGGTTATTCCTCCTTTTTAAAACGGTCTCGGGTTTATTATTATAAAAACAAGATAACCAGGATGTGTGAAAAGAGCATCCTGGTTATCTTGTTTTGGTGAGAGAGGATAATACCGTGTAACGCCGGAACCACAACACACAGGAGACTCACACGGCCTCACACACACACACACACACACACACACACACACGCCTCCTCACAATGACAATTTTCATGTGGAGAAAACATGCTGGGATGGTGATTTTATGTGTTCAATAAACTACCATGGCTGCAATTGTGTGTTCAGTATGACAGTGCGGTGTTGAGTGTTCAGTAGGACAGCATGGTGTTGAGTGTTGAGGAGGACAGCCTGTTGATGACCGTGTTGAGTGTGCAGTAGGGCAGCATGGTGTTGAGTGAGTTGAGTGTTCAGCAGGACAGCCTGGTGTTGAGTGTTCAGTAGGGCAGCATGGTGTTGAGTAAGTTGAGTGTTCAGCAGGGCAGCCTGGTGTTGAGTGTGTGAAGTGTTCAGTAGGACAGCCTGATGTTGAGTGTTCAGTAGGACAGCCTGGTGTTGAGTGTTCAGTAGGACAGCCTGAGGTTGAGTGTGTGAAGTGTTCAGTAGTACTGCCTGGTGTTGAGTGTTCAGTAGGGCAGCATGGTGTTGAGTGTGTGAAGTGTTCAGCAGTACAGCCTGGTGTTGAGTGTTCAGTAGTACAGCCTGGTGTTGAGTGTGTGAAGTGTTCAGTAGTACAGCATGGTGTTGAGTGTTCAGTAGGACAGCCTGGTGTTGAGTGTTCAGTAGGACAGCCTGGTGTTGAGTGTGTGTGAAGTGTTCAGTAGTACAGCCTGGTGTTAAGTGTTCAGTAGTACAGCATGGTGTTGAGTGTTAAGTAGGGCAGCATGGTGTTGAGTGTTCAGCAGGACAGCCCGGTGTTGAGTGTGTGAAGTGTTCAGTAGTACAGCCTGGTGTTAAGTGTACAGTAGGGCAGCATGGTGTTGAGGGTGTTGAGTGTTCAGTAGGGCAGCATGGTGTTGAGTGTGTGAAGTGTTCAGCAGTACAGCCTGGTGTTGAGTGTACAGTAGGACAGCCTGATGTTGAGTGTGTGTGAAGTGTTCAGTAGCACAGCCTGGTGTTAAGTGTACAGTAGGGCAGCATGGTGTTGAGTGAGTTGAGTGTACAGTAGGACAGCCTGATGTTGAGTGTGTGAAGTGTTCAGTAATACAGCCTGGTGTTAAGTGTACAGTAGGACAGCCTGGTGTTGAGTGTACAGTAGGACAGCCTGGTGTTGAGTGTGTGAAGTGTTCAGTAGTACAGCCTGGTGTTAAGTGTACAGTAGGGCAGTGAGGATGTGGGTCAGGGGAGCTCTGCCAGATGCAGGATTAAGCAGGATTTTTATACTCGGCTCTGGACTAAAAGCATAGCTGCAGAGAAAGCGTCCTCTAATGCGTCACACACTACAGCACACGCAAATGCACAAAGACACTCACACAGACACACACACACATAAACACACACTCACACACACGCAGCCACACACAAATACACACACACGCGCACACATACACATACATAAACACACACTCACACACGCAGCCACACACACGCGCACATACACATATACACACACTCACACACACGCTGCCACACACAAATACACACACACGCGCACACACACACACATAAACACACACATATACACATGCGAACTCACATACACGCACACAAACAGAAACACACATAAACACACACACACACCCCAACACACACATAAACACACACACACACACACGCACGCACACACACATAAACACACACTCACACGCACGCAGCCACACACAAATACACACACACGCGCACACACACATATACATAAACACACACATATACACATGCGAACTCACATACACGCACACAAACAGAAACACACATATACACACACACACACACATATACACACATAAAAACATACACACACACACACACACACTCGGCTCAAGCATGGACGCAGATTCATTAGGGGAAGGGGGCAACTCTCAGTAAACATAAAACAAAATGAAAGAAAACGTCCTGTTTGTCATCCTCACCAAAGTTGAAATGAGACCCATGTCCTTGAGCTCAAGTGATAAATGCTGAGAATGAGTGCATTTTTATGGTGATAATGCGCTTAGCATCACACGCAGAGGAAGCCAACAAGCAGCACCCAGAGAGGACACAAATCTCAGTGCATCCCAGCATGCTCGTGGTAATTTACTGTGAGTGACCGGTTCTGAGCGGGGATGGTAATTTACTGTGAGTGACCAGGTCTGAGCTGGGATGGTAATTTACTCTGAGAGACCGGTTCTGAGCAGGGATGGTAATTTACTGTGAGTGACCGGGTCTGAGTGGGGATGATAATTTACTGTGAGTGACCGGGTCTGAGTGGGGATGATAATTTACTGTGAGTGACCGGTTCTGAGCTGGGATGGTAATTTACTGTGAGTGACCGGTTCTGAGCGGGGATGGTAATTTACTGTGAGTGAGCGGGTCTGAGCGGGGATGGTAATTTACTGTGAGTGACAGGTCTGAGGGGGATGGTAATTTACTGTGAGTGACCGGGTCTGAGTGGGATGGTAATTTACTGTGAGTGAGGGGTCTGAGCGGGGATGGTAATTTACTGTGAGTGACCGGGTCTGAGCGGGGATGGTAATTTACTGTGAGTGACCAGGTCTGAGCGGGGATGGTAATTTACTGTGAGTGACCGGGTCTGAGCGGGGATGGTAATTTACTGTGAGTGACCAGGTCTGAGCGGGGATGGTAATTTAGTCTGAGGGGGGATGGTAATTTAGTCTGTGTGACCAGGTCTGAGCGGGGATGGTAATTTAGTCTGTGTGACCCGGGTCTGAGTCATGCTAAGGTCCCTAGGGTTCATTCACACACACAGTACCAGTGCAGGAAGATGGAGAAGGAAAGCCTTCGTCTGAAATGCAAGCTTAATGAAGGCTGCACAGAGCTCGTTAGCGTGCAGCAGGGTCCCGTCCGCGCTCCGGATCTGGGAGCGTGGTTTTTTTTGATCGAAGGGCGCTGCAGGAACCAGGTCCCACCGGAGGGAGGGTCGGTGGAGCCTGACCCAAACGGGGAGCTCCATTCTGAGGATTAGCGGCTATGAAGCAGCTGGAGTTAATCTGCCTCAGGGCAGCTGCCAGTCACGGACTCGCGTGAATTACACGCGCCCCCCCCAAATCCTGCCCCCTACCCCCCCCTTACCCACCCCGACTCCCTCCCATCCAGCTCTGCGTGACGGCCCCTCTCTCCTGACCTCGGCCCGCAGGATCCGATTTCCGTTCGCTGCACATGCCCACGCGGGCGAGAGGCGTGGTTTCTCTGCCGGCGATTTGGGGGCGAGTGACGCGTCTGGACAGCTGCAGGCGTGCGTGAGGCGGGACGGGATGGGCGGGCAGGGTGGGGGAGCGTGAGCGAGGAGGCAGAGGGCGGCGGGAGGTGTTGGCGGCGGAGGCGAGGGCGGGCGGGAGGTGTTGGCGAGCGAGGAGGGCAGAGGGGCGGGGCGGGAGGTGTTGGCGAGTGAGGGGAGGGGCGGGGCGGGGGTGTCGGCGAGCGAGGAGGGCAGAGGGGCGGGGCGGGGGGGTTACCTGAGACAGACGCAGGCAGGCGGACGACACCTCGTACTCGATGTAGGCCTCCTCCTGGCCCTGCGCGCCGCGCCCCTCCTGCGTGTAGCACAGCAGCTGCGCCCGCTCCAGCGCGCGGTCCAGCTCCGCCAGGCCGTACGCGCACAGCGCCGAGCGGGCCGCGGGCACCGGCGTGGACGCCTGCCCCGTCGCCATGGCCACGAACAGGTGGGGGGCGCCGCGGAGCTGGCCCAGCGCCGCCGCCTGCGCCAGGTTGTGCCCGCCCCGGCACTCCAGCGGCGCCTCCACGTACGAGTAGAAGCTGGTGTCGCCCGCGCACAGCCGCGACACGTAGGTGCGGTAGTCCCGCAGGCCGCGAACGTCGCGCCGCGAGAACAGGAAGTAGACGTGCGCGCCGTGCCGCAGCGCCGCCACGAAGTTGTTGTTGTACTCGGAGTAGCTGCCCACCACCAGCTTGCCCAGCTCCTCGTGGGAGAAGGCGGGGGCCGAGTGGCGGGGGCCGGGGGCCAGGCGGCGGGTGGTGATCGGCGGGATGCCGCCGGGGCCTTTGCTGGTGTAGCCGCGCCCCACCAGCATCACCAGCGCGCCCCTCTGCTCCACCACCACGCCCACCGTGGACACGCGCGGGTCGTTGGCCGCCACGTACTGCGTGTCCACCGGGTTCTCCGTGCGGTACAGCACCCGGGACACGTTGCCCAGGCTGCGCTTCTCGCAGATGCCCTGCAGGACCGTCCCGCACACCACCAGGCGCCGGCGGTCCTCCTCGTCCCGTCCCCCCCCTTCCTCCTCCTCTTCCTCGCTCCCCCTCTCCACCAGCAGCAGGATCTTGTTGGTGTTGTCGGTCTCCCGGGCCTGGGTGCAGTCGCGCGGGTCGATGGGGGGCAGGCAGTCGGGGCTGTCCAGTTTGGGCCCCGTCCTCCCCGAGGAGACGGCCCGCAGGTCCGGGGAGAGGTGGTGGAGGAAGTTCACGCCCCCGACGTAGACGTGCCCCGTGTCGGGGTCCAGGAGGAGGTGGCTGAGGGGCTGGCGTCGGTCAGGTGCGTAGCGGTCACGGGCGGTCGGGGCGGGCGGGGGTCGGGGGGGGGGGGCTGCCGCCCGGCCGGGCGAGGGAACGGGGCACAGCAGCAGCAGTACCAGGGGCCACCACCAGATGGCGAGGAGGAGCAGCAGGGGAGCGGCGGCCGGCATGGCACCCCCTTACCTGCTGAAGAAGAAGAGGAAGAAGAGGAAGAGGAAGAGAGCGGCAGGCCGTTATTACGAATGCATGAACGGCGCTCCGTAGCGCCCGCAAACTCACTTCAATCGCTTTCTCTCTCTCTGAGCGCGTCACAAAGACCCGTCAGCATCGCAAGAGCCCCCCGCTCTTCAAAGTCCCGCCTCGGTCCTCCACGCATCGAGGCGCTCCTCCCCAGAACACCCCGCTCGGCGCTCAGAGAGCCGCGCCTCTCTTTCTGACGAGACGGCCGCGCCTCGATCGAGCCCGGCGCGCAATCGAGACCCGCTCAGGACTGCGAGAGACGCACGCAGCCCCCGTCCGAACCGCGCCCTTCGAGCAGAAACGATCGGCTCACTGGCGCACGTTCCGCACACAGCCCCACATTAGAGGGGAATAAAGAGGGGAGCAAAGCCAGAGCCAGAGGATTTTTCATTAATATTTTTATGAGACGGAGTTGGGCTACCAATTAAAATGGCGCCAGCGATCAAAGGGAACGGACCCTCTCAGGCAAAGCCAGGCTGCCGGCTCAGCCGCTTTCTGGGAAAAACAGAAGGCTAAATTAGAAGTTCGACCTCTGAAAGAAATCCTCGTACGTCCGGTGGGGTTTTGGGGCCGCTGTTTCTTCTGCACGCTGGCGTTTTTGAATACCCCGGGTGAAAAATAATAAAGACGGAATGTTGAGATAGAACCACCGACATTTCAAACGGCTCAGAAAACAGACCAAAAAAAAAAAAAGATATTTAAAAAGAAACATTTTAATCAGTTTGACTTCAGTTTTAGTTTTTTTTTTTTGTTCAAGGCGTAATGAATACACCAGTACACTGGATGCAACTTTGGTTTTTGAAATTCTGCAGACGTGATGTGGCGCAGATGAACGCGCGGGAGATTCATCTTTAATTTATGGCTCCGCACGCAGAAATGTCTGGAGGCTCGGGATATGAAAGGAGAGCGAAAGAAGAAGAAAAAAAAAAAAAAAAACTCTGCCGTTCTTCGCTTGATCAGTATTCACACCCTCCTGCTCGCGATCCTGCTGCTTTTCTGTAAGAAAGAGGCCGACGCCATCACCTTCACCAGCAACACAACAACAAAACAAAACACAAAAAGGGCACACCTATAAGCTACAGAGATCAACAGACTATTCAAATATTTTATTTGGTTAAATTCTCGTCACGCGGATTTGACTTCGCTGAAGAGCGGATCCAAAACGAGGAGCCTTCCATTCCCAGAATTCTCTCTGTTTGGCTCTCTCTTCTTCTTCTTCTTCTAGCCCCGCCAGTCCGCAGAGTGCACACCAGCACATAAAAAAACCATCATCAGCGCCACACTGGGATCAGCCCGGGGGCGTTCGCGGGCTTATTCAGATCAGCAGCCGAACAGCAGGCACGCAGGACATCTGCACACGCTCTCACACAAACACCATCTCGCCATGGTTACGGGGAGCAGCACAAGGCGCGCCATTATTCAGCCAATGGGGTAAAGAGCAGCATTTACGGAAAACGCTCATGGCGAGTTGCGTATGATACCCTCCCCCTGCCCACCCCCCCCCTCCCCCCACTACGATATCTAACTTGGGATTATGGGCAAGTGCCCAGGGATGAACAGCGGGGTGTAATCCCAGGAGAAAGATGCTTTTTATTCTCCACCCCTCAGAGCAAACCAGGAGCGCGATAAACTGAACTGGGCCGAGGCGCGATAAACGACGCATTTTTACAGAGCGTCGGAGAAAAAAACCGCTCCCCCATGTGAACTAGGTCGCGCTTTTTTGCAGAGTCAGCAACGCGCCGTGCCCCTCTCTTAAATCGGCGGCGACGACCGTCCCAGGACAGTAGGGGAATCACGCCCCTGGACCGAGAGAAGAGAACGACGGGCAAACCGAACATTAAAAAGGGCCAAAAACGCTAAGCCTGTTAACCTGCTAAGATTTCCACAAAAAGGAGGAAGCGAGAGCTACAGCGCCATCACACCACTGCACAGCCTGCCTCAGAGATGGGGGGGGGGGAGGCGGGGAGAAAAAGAGACAAAAGTGGCTCGCTATTGTGCTCTTCGTACCACATCCTGTCTACATCCACCCTCGTACTGCACCTCCAAACACAAACCCACCAACCCCCCCAAGCCCCCACCCCGCCCCTGACAAGCACATACTTGCTCTGTTGCTAACCTCACTCCAGAGCCCTGTCAAAATTCCACTCCATACCCCGAGAAACACAGCTTCTGCCACAATTACACAGTGTGTGAACACACTGCTACCACTATTACACTGTGTGTGAACACACTGCTGCCACTATTACACTGTGTGAACACACTGCTACCACAATTAGGCCTACACTGTGTGTACACACTGCTACCACAATTACACAGTGTGCACACACTGCTACCACTATTACACTGTGTGTGAACACACTGCTGCCACTATTACACTGTGTGAACACACAGCTACCACAATTACACAGTGTGCACACACTGCTGCCACAATTACACTGTGTGTGAACACACTGCTACCACAATTACACTGTGTGTGAACACACTGCTGCCACAATTACACACTGTGTGCACACACTGCTACCACTACTACACTGTGTGAACACACTGCTGCCATTATTACACTGTGTGAACACACAGCTGCCACTATTACACTGTGTGAACACACAGCTACCACAATTACACTGTGTGTGAACACACAGCTACCACAATTACACTGTGTGTGTCCACACTGCTGCTACAATTACACTGTGTGTGCACACACTGCTGCCACTATTACACTGTGTGTGTACACACTGCTGCTACAATTACACTGTGTGCGCACACACTGCTGCCACAATTACACTGCGTGTGAACACACTGCTACCACAATTACACTGTGTGTGCACACACTGCTGCCACAATTACACTGTGTGTGCACACACTGCTGCTACAATTACACTGTGTGTGAACACACTGCTACCACAATTACACTGTGTGTGCACACACTGCTGCTACAATTACACTGTGTGTACACACTGTCTTCCAAAATTACACTGTGTGCACACACTGCTGCTACAATTACACTGTGTGTGTACACACTGCTGCTACAATTACACTGTGTGTAACACACTGCTGCACAATTACACTGTGTGACACACTGCTGCTACAATTACACTGTGTGTGAACACACTGCTGCTACAATTACACTGTGTGTGAACACACTGCTGCTACAATTACACTGTGTGTGAACACACTGCTGCTACAATTACACTGTGTGTGCACACACTGCTGCTACAATTACACTGTGTGTGCACACACTGCTGCTACAATTACACTGTGTGTGTACACACTGCTGCTACAATTACACTGTGTGTGAACACACTGCTGCTACAATTACACTGTGTGTGAACACACTGCTGCTACAATTACACTGTGTGTGAACACACTGCTGCTACAATTACACTGTGTGTGCACACTGCTGCTACAATTACACTGTGTGTGAACACACTGCTGCCACTATTACACTGTGTGCACACTGCTGCTACAATTACACTGTGTGTGTACCCTGCTGCTACAATTACACTGTGTGTGAACACACTGCTACCACTATTACACTGTGTGTGAACACACTGCTACCACTATTACACTGTGTGTGAACACACTGCTGCTACAATTACACTGTGTGCACACACTGCTGCTACAATTACACTGTGTGCACACACTGCTGCTACAATTACACTGTGTGCACACACTGCTGCTACAATTACACTGTGTGTGCACACTGCTGCTACAATTACACTGTGTGTGAACACACTGCTGCTACAATTACACAGTGTGTGTACACACTG